>NW_025767212.1:585000-801142 GCF_003918875.1 Haliotis rubra | reverse complement strand
TGAGGTTATGCTTTGTTGTTATAGATTTCTAAAATATATGGACACTATTGGGACGTTGGTAACTGTCATCAGACATTATTTGACGACATTTCCCATGGTTTGAATATAGCCGACTTTATAGAAGATAAATATCGGTTACAACCTAACTGCCTAAATCTTGGTACCGAAATCAGAGGATATGCCGATATTTAGCTCGTTAATAGCATATTATGGTCACGAATAATTTTCATTTATTAACGAAGTCTTTGTGGCGGAAATTACGCGATAATCTACTTTCCAAAGGCAGGCTCCCCGTCACCGTTGTATTTAGAAGGCGGCTTCTTAAACAACGTGACGTCATAATGTGTTCATGATGTCATGTCACCATGACAAGTGATATTTTACCGGTGCATATCGCATGAAAACAAATTATCCCCGATATGTTTGCCCTCGTATATTTATATGCATTGTTATTATCATTCTTTGAGGTTAATGCCACCCGTTGAATTCTTTGTTGTATTTTGAGCGGTGAAACTAAATAAATGATTTCTTTGGTCTACCCATAACAATTAAGTGTCAGCTTCCACTGTATACCTTACAGAAAAGTTTGACTTTACTTTGATAACGAGCACATCTGATCGATTCCTTGAAGCAAATGATGCAATTCAATATCATTTCTACATTTTATTTTAAATGCATCAATCAAATACAACAAATGAGGAGACAGATTGACTGCTATGTGGCAAGGAATAACCAGGCGCCAGCGATTTATGATATCCTTGTAAATGTAACTTAAATTCCCTCTCATAAAAATACAATAATATGTAGTAATATGATGAAGAAAATAATACCAAGCAGGTTAAACTATTGACAACGCAATATATGAATGTATGATCGAAACATAAATCATAATAAATCACATATGATTAAAACGGTAAAATCAACTTCAAATATGTAGTGCGTCCAGCATTGAAAAGCGTAATTAAATGATATCCTGTTATTTTGGGATATGCTATGAAGCACTTCAAAATGTAATAAGTAATTAAATTATTGAAGCTGTTGCTCCGTAAAATATATGTCCTTGCGTCAACATCGAAAATAACTCCATAATGAAAATTAATTAACTTTAATTTTCAGAAACATACACAAATAATCTCTGGCTTTTTAAGACGTGTCACAGATAATTTCACACCTGGTAGAATTAACATGAAATTATAGAAACCATATGCTAACAAAAATTTGAAATTAGTAATAACAAAGCGTTTGTCTGAAACCTTATAGCCATTACCCGCCACATGTCGATATCTGAATGTAGCAATTATCCACTGTCTGACCACAGAAAATTATGTAAACGTTACCGGGAAACTGTCATCTGATGCCTTGATACAAAATGCGAACAAATTCCATCCATTAGGTTTGGAGATATCGAGAATACTCGCTGTGACCTTGAAAATAATCCGAAGGTCACTGAATTCGACTGGCGTTAGACGATACTCCCAACGCATCTTGGTGCACCTTTAAACCAAACATATTAATTCTGTCTTTATTTTCGCACTAAAAGAGTTAGACATGTGCAAAGACTTTTCACTGTGAACTTAAAATGAGCACAAGTTGCTAATCAATTGGTGTTGGGGGAATCCATAATACACCTTGATATAAATTGGATCAAGAGTATTAATACTTTCCTGAGTTCACTTGGCTACCAAGCTTGGCGTGTGCAAAACTAATTACACCTTCGTTGTGACCTTTAAAATGACCTCAAGGTCACAAAATTCAAGTGGTGTCGGTAAATCTCAATCTCCAGTCAATACTGCTACCAAATTTGAACAAAATCCATCATTTCTTTCTCGAGTTCTTTCAGTAAACAGAATGGGGAGTCATTTGAACGATTGTAGTTTCAAATTGCTTTTGTGCAGTTTAATAATATCTAAGTTTGTTTCTAGACGACTTCTACCAATCTTAAACATAGCATATTTTATTTCCTGGAGTTTGTATTGATGCATTTTATTGCAGATTTTACGTTTTTGGGAGACCAAGCCAAGATACAAAGTCTAAAATGGGATCGATGAGGCTGCAACATAGCAAAACCAATTTGCTTGAGGTGACAGATAATATGTAGAAAAAATAAAACATAAAATCAGCTGCATTTGTATCATATTCTAGGTGAGGCTGACTACTATTTGAACGCCCCTCGTAGTTATACCCGTTAGAACACCCACCCACCTCCGACTCACATGCATGCAAGTGTGTTTGATATACCCGTTAGAAACCCGTGAGCAGGCAATGTGCCTGGATGTGAGCGCCATATAAGCGGACTATTACTATTACTAGATACCAAATGGGAGATCGTTTTCCATTTTCTGCAAATTTGCAAGAAACATAATACCCCAATGTTGTGATGACTAATATCTCGTTAACCACATTACCCACATGAAAGTTTGGATATGACTTTCTAATGATTCCTTCAAAATAAAATGGAAGCTGTTTTTCAAATATTGGACATCGAGAATATAGTTAGTTTGACTACTTTTTCAACGCCCCACGTAACATACTTAAAAGAAATGATAACGTCTAAGGAAAAAAGCATTTCGATCTCTGAATACCTCTGAGCTATTTAAATACAAAATGCAAAGGAATAAAGTAAATAATCTGAAAAGAATAGCCAAGGGAAACTTTTAATCTATTTTTGATAACTATTTATCACTTCAGTCTACTCAATCAGGTTGTTACTACTTCATCGGGACCCATTCCCCTTCTTGTCACTGATGATTCTGGGATACCTTCAGGTTTTACAGATTTGGATAAAGCTCAAACATTAAATGAATATTTTGTATATATAATGTATAACAAATGTCATTGTAACATTGGAAAATCCTTGAAAGAATAATGGTAAAGCATGTGCACGACCATTTCCATGAACATAACATTTTAAGTAAATTCCAGTCAAGTTTTACTGCTAGTCATTCTACTACATCTCAACATAGACATTTATCATAATATATGCTCAGTCCTAGATAATCACCACCTTTACTGTATGCTGTTTTGTGATATTTCAAAAGCTTTTTACAGGGCATGGCATAAAGGTTTATTGCACAAATTAGAAAATGATGGTGTTCGTGGAAACGTACTTAGTTGGTTAACTAACTATCTATCTGGTCCCGGTTGTTCAATACTCGGTTATCTTAACCGTCTGTTAACTCCTAACGGCCGGTTAAATCCTTAACCGGCCGTTAGGTAACCGAACGTTAAATATGCGTTGTTCAGAACATGGTTAGTCATGCCGTTAGTTAACATCGCCGTCAAAGTTTAACAGTGTGGTTAACGTCACTGGTTAGCTTCCATATATCCCATAGTTCCGTTTTCTGTTTACTTCCGGTTTACCAAAAATGGAAACGCATACTGTCGCCTGCACCCCAAGGAAAAAGAGAAGTCGAAATTTCTCTGCTGACGAAGAGATGTAATCCACTCAATGGTTGAGGCCAACTCTATAGTTTATCATAGGCATGCGAATGTCGTAGCGTTACGAACGTTTTGTATTGGAACAGCAGTTTGAATAATATATATTTCAAAGACATATGATCCCAGCTCTGTGTGGGACTTACTTCAATTCCAGCAACAGAAAAGACATTTTAATGAAAAACTATAGCACAACTTTAGATAAAATATGATGAATCGATGAAAATAATATTAATATTAGAAGCATGTTGTCAGTGGATAGAAAATGTATAAATATTACACACAGAGGTACGCTTAGACGGCTACAGTCTTAATGAATCTTTGAATTCCCACAAGACCTATCGCTCACTTTTCACTCCTTAAATTGTCATGACTGTATGGCCAAGTCATTAAAATGCTATCAATATCATTTATTAATTATTTGCCAAGTCTGTCAAAAATTGTAATGTATGAACAGACATTGCCAAATCTTTTAACATCAACAATATAGATGTTGTGACAGTAATACCATTAGCTTTTATCTGAAATATGCATTCAATGCCAATAGAAACTTAATATGTTACAAGCACCACGTGCAAGTATTCATACTGTAATTGTACTATAGGCCCCAGGGCCAGCACTGCTGAATTTAATCGATCTATTATTTGACCTTACTGATGACGGGAATCTCATGAATAAAACTGTGCAATATCGTCATTATCTGAACGCCTTCACAGACGCATATTCCGGAAAGATGTCTTGAAAAACATGAAGCTGCGTCAAATGTATAGATGAACATAAGTTCCTCGATACTCATTAATCAGATGAACCTTCATTTAGTTCAATTCACAAGTGACTGCAGAAAATGCATAATTCTTGTTAATGACTTCACGGTCGGAAAACATATATTATATTTCATAAGTGTATTATAGAACGCTGCATCGATTCGGCACAGAAATACTATTGTGCCATAGTATTCCTTATATGAACCTATCAGTGTATAACATTAGCATTCAGATATTGTTATAAAATAAGTTAAAAATTCCAAATATTATCGTGTAATATGACAAGAGATAGTGTTGTGTTCGCTGTGACAAAAAGGTTTCGATATTCAAATATAACATTTAATCAAAGTGACTACGAAGTAGGCCTGCATATCACTCACAACAGAAATAGATACATAATAATGTTATGTTTATTTTCCTACACATCAGTCGCGAGAGCAATGTTTATGCTAACTAAGTTTTCACGAACTAATACAGCATTTTTAAAAGATGATTTGCTTCCATTAAAACATTCGAAGAATGAAAACGAAATTAGGCCTATTGCTGAAATGATTAGTAAAAATATAATTAAAATCCATCTATGGGAAGGGATGCCAGACGGACTTATTAAAACAAAATCGGATAATTACTTGGAGTATAGACTTTCAAAAATAGCATATTAACTAACAATGATATCAGTTTTTAATAAAATCACTAATAATTCTGAAACGTTGCCGATAAGCCTGGAATCGTGTTCAGATGTTTTCATAAATACACTCACACGAACGCCCAAATGCACTTTGCGCCCCATTGGATAGTGTTTACAAAATCACGTTTCGCGAAGGCCGGTATTGAAACGCCAGTTACATCACTTGTATTTCATATTCACGAATCACTGCATTCTAAGGCTGGGACGGGTACTCGGGTACTCGAATCCGGGTCGGGTAGAGCTGGAATCGAGTCCTATTTCTAGGAATCGAGTATCCGGAAAGGGAGAGAGTACTGTAATGACAAGGGCAGACAATAGCTTGTCTTTTTCATTTTTGACGTAACACACATTTACATCATTGAGTGAGTGAGTGAGTGAGTTTAGTTTTACGCCACACTCAGAAATATTCCAGCTATATGGCGGCAATCTGTAAATAATCGAGTCTGGACCAGACAATCCAGTGATCAACAACATGAGCATCGATGTGCGCAATTGGGAACCGATGACATATGTCAACCAAGTGAGCGAGCCTGACCACCCGATCCCTTTAGTCGCCTCCTACGACAAGCATGGGTTACTGACGATCATTTCTAACCCGGAAATTCAAGGGTTTGTACATCATTGGTATTGTCCAATTAATGGAGCATAGTTTTAATGACTGTAATTTATCTGTGCATGAGCAGTGAGTAGTTAAGTTACAGTAGCAGCAGGAACAAAACGTTCGTTGTTATAACGAGGAGTGTAAGTAATGGTGTTACTCTCTATATTGGTTAAACAGACGTAAATTAAATAGCTTGGGGTCAGATTTAATGTCTTATTACGAACTGTTCAGGTTTTCTACAATAATCTCTGTCAAATCGTGATTGAATATTCAGAAAGTCCCAGCCCTACTGAATTCCTCATACATTTTAGAATCTTATTACAACTGGTCTTTTGGGCAACAGTACCAAGTGTCTAGATAAAGTGAAACGAAAGATATTTGGGGTGGAAACACTTGCTGTGCTCGAAAGACAACACATATTTGAAATGTAAACAAAGAACATTTCAGACTTTACACTGTGTAGCATTTTCTCAAATTTTCAGTCACCCATTTGCATGGAAAGAGCATAGTAGCAAGAAATAGGAAATTAAAAATAGATACAATACAGGAATGTGATGTGTTTACACGAAACTGTCAAGTTTCTGTGCTGCGTGACGCCATGACTGACGCAAAATCACGCAGAACGACAACGGTAATAATCGGCATTTCTGGCTTTATCTCTATCTTAAAATGGGATTGTATTTGGCAATTTCTCTGAGGTGAAGGTCAGAATAAGAGTATACACAATCACCCGCCGATTACACTTTCAGTATCATAATGTAATCGTTCGGATATTTTTTCATGAAACTAATTTAATTATCTTCATGTAGCCTTGTTCAATATCATATCATACGTGGGTATAGGGTGTACGTGTTATATTCTTTGAAAGTGTTTGTTTGAATAATATTTACAGAAGAAATTCACACATTTAGTGTAGTAAAGCATATATAAACCTTTCCACAAGTGTTAAAAGATGAAACGTAGGCATCATGTACTTGTACAACATGTATTTTAGTTCCTGTGATTTGCATAGATACAGTTTCGTATGTAACTCTTCGTCAGAATAATTTCCAATATCGAAGTCCAGTCCACGATACACCCTATCCTTTCTTTGCTGAACTGGCATCATGAAAGCAGTGTTAGCCATGAACGCCATTTGCGAGTTAACCACACTGTTAAAAAGTTAGTGGCGGTCCTTAGGTGTGTAAACTTAACATCACGTTAACAGCCTGTTAAAAGTTAACAGAGTTTTGAACAACAAGATAACCCTCTGTTATTAGGTAACAGTCGGTTAAATGTACTTAACGGCTGGTTAAAAGATAACCGAGTTTTGAACAACCGGGCCCTGATAGACGACAGTGTGTCTCTGTTAATGGTTCATTATGAAAAACTAAATGTTACTGTAGGGGTTGCTCAAGGATCTGCCCTTGGTTAATTTGTGTTCCTTGTCTATATCAATGATTAACTTGGAAATTTACAAAGTATCACAATAATGTTGGCCGATGACACATCAATCGGTGTTGCGGGAAAATATGTAAAATCCATAGAAGCAACTCTCAACTATGATTTAGCCCAATTGAATAAATGGGCAGAAAAGTGGTGTGGTGTGTTCTAACGGTATATCTAGCATACTTTAAGACATAGAGGGGGTGGTGGTGGTTCTAACGGTTATATCTCAAATACATGTAGAGGCGGGAGGCCTAACGGGTATGAACAACAATAAAAACTTTCATGCATTTATGACCCACATTTTCGAACCTTTTATCAGTCTCTAAAAGGGAGCTGGCAATAGATTTTAATGAGCTTCGTCCTTCAACCCTGGAAACCTTTTAATATGGTTGATTAATCCTTTGTCATTTATCAAAAAAAGTCGTGAGGTTATGCTTTATTGTTATAGATTTCTAAAATATATGGACACTATTGGGACGTTGGTAACTGTCATCAGACATTATTTGACGACATTTCCCATGGTTTGAATATAGCCGACTTTATAGAAGATAAATATCAGTTTACAACACAACTGCCTAAATCTTGGTATTTTCGAAATCAGAGAAGGGATATGCCGATATTTAGCTCGTTAACCTAGCATATTATGGTCACGAATATAATTTTCTATTTATTAACGAAGTCTTTAATGGCGGAAATTACGCGATAATCTACTTTCCAAGAAAGGCAGGCTCCCCGTCACCGTTGTATTTAGAAGGCGGCTTCTTAGAAGCAACGTGACGTCATAATATTGTTCATGATGTCATGTCACCATGACAAAGTGATATTTTACCCGGTGCATATCGCATGAAAACAAATTATCCCCGATATGTTTGCCCTCGTATGTTATATGCATTGTTATTATCATTCTTTGAGGTTAATGCCACCCGTTGAATTCTTTGTTGTATTTTGAGCGGTGAAACTAAATAAATGATTTCTTTGGTCTACCCATAACAATTAAGGTGTCAACTTCCACTGTATACCTTACAGAAAGAAGTTTTGACTTTACTTTGATAACGAGCACATCTGATCGATTCCTTGAAGCAAATGATGCAATTCAATATCATTTCTACATTTTATTTTAAATGCATCAATCAAATACAACAAATGAGGAGACAGATTGACTGCTATGTGGCAAGGAATAACCAGGCGCCAGCGATTTATGATATCCTTAGCAAATGTAACTTAAAATTCCCTCTCATAAAAAATACAATAATATGTAGTAATATGATGAAGAAAATAATACCAAGCAGGTTAAACTATGACAACGCAATATATGAATGTATGATCGAAACATAAATCATAATAAATCACATATGATTAAAACATTAAATCAACTTCAAATATGTCATTGCGTCAACATTGAAAAGCGTAAACAAATGATATCCTGTTATTTTGGGATATGCTATGAAGCACTTCAAAATGTAATAGAAATAAAATTAAATTATTGAAAGCTATTGCTCGTAAAATATGTCCTTGCGTCAACATCGAAAATAACTCCATAATGAAAATTAATTAACTTTAATTTTCGAAACATACACAAATAATCTCTGGCTTTTTAAGACGTGTCACGAATAATTTCACACCTGGTAGAATTAACATGAAATTATAGAAACCATATGCTAACAAAAATTTGAAAATTAGTAATAACAAAGCGTTTGTCCCAAACATATAGCCATTACCCCCGCCACATGTCGATATCTGAATGTAGCAATTATCCACTGTCTGACCCTGAAAATTATGTAAACGTTACCGAAACTGTCATCTGATGCCTTGATACAAAATGCGAACAAATTCCATCCATTAGGTTTGGAGATATCCAAGAATACTCGCTGTGACCTTGAAAATAATCCGAAGGTCACTGAATTCGACTGGCGTTAGACGATACTCCCAACGCATCTTGGTACTACCTTTAAGCAAAACATATTAATTCTGTCTTGTATTTTCGCACTAAAAAGTTAGACATGTGCAAAAGACTTTTCACTGTGAACTTAAAATGAGCACAAGTTGCCCAATCAATTGGTGTTGGGGGAATCCCGCCAATACACCTTGATATAAAATTGGATCAAAATCTATTAATACTTTCCTGAGTTCGCGGCTACCAAGCTTGGCGTGTGCAAAACTGTTACACCTTCGTTGTGACCTTTAAAATGACCTCAAGGTCACAAAATTCAAGTGGTGTCGGTAAATCTCCAATCTCCAGTCAATAAACCTTGCTACCAAATTTGAACAAAATCCATCATTTCTTTCTCGAGTTCTTTCAGTAAACAGAATGGGGAGTCATTTGAACAAGCGATTGTAGTTTCAAATTGCTTTTTTGTGCAGTTTAATATCTAAGTTTGTTTCTAGACGACTTCTACCAATCTTAAACATAGCATATTTTATTTCCTGGAGTTTGTGATGCATTTTATTGCAGATTTTACGTTTTTTGGGAGGACCAAGCCAAGATACAAAGTCTCACAAAATGGGATCGTGAGGCTGCAACATAGCAAAACCAATTTGCTTGAGGCTGACAGATAATATGTAGAAAAATAAAACATAAAATCAGCTGCATTTGTATCATATTCTAGGTGAGGCTGACTACTATTTGAACGCCCCTCGTAGTTATACCCGTTAGAACACCCACCCACCTCTCCGACTCTACATGCATGCAAGTGTGTTTGATATACCCGTTAGAAACCCACCCCCACTTTATATGTATACATATCAAAACCTCAAAAGATATTTGCGAAAAGACACGATACAGAGGACAGTTTATATCGATTATATATCAGGACGAATATAATTTTCGTCATTTAGCTAAGATTTGTCAATTCATTCTTGGGTTATCGCACTAACAAACCTGGATTATATTTGTCGTGTTCAGATTGTTGACTGACTGACTGAGTATGGTTTTACGCCGTTTTTAGCAATATTCCAGCAATATCACGGCGGTGGACACCAAAATGGGCTTCACAAAATGTACCCATGTGGGGAATCGAACCCGGGCCTTCGGTGTGACGTGCGAACGCTTTAACCACTAGGCTACCCCACCGCCCCTCAGATTGTTGACCTCACCTCACTTGGAAGTTAAACATAGTAAGTGAACTCAACGGACTCCGTTAGCGGAGATTTCTTATTATAGACAGAATTTGACTCTAAATATTTACTGATATTGAATGCGTTTTGATTTAAATTCAATTTAAATTTCAGCTCGAAGATTACCCAGTCTAGTTTATTCAGATTTTTACATCGACGGCCAAATGCTACAAGCAACGATGCAACAACAATTGGACCTTTATATTTGAAAGAAGAGATCTTACGAAAAGGACCAAAGTACAATGTTTCAAAATTTGCTGATGCAAATACATCATTTATGTATTTAAAACGAAAGTCTTCCTATGATCTGGGTGACCTCATCCAAGTCCAAATACATCTGTATGATTCACAAGGCATAAGAAAGAAATCTGGAGGTGATTTTTTGAGAGTGTGGATGGAAGACCCCAAGAATTCAAATTCCGTTTCCGCTCAGGTTTTCGATCACAACAACGGAAGATATACTGCTGTCGTCAAGGCTGTTTGGGTAGGACACGGCGCCATTAGAGCGTTCATTGCTACAAGACGAGAGGAGATTGTTTACTATTATAAAATATACGAAAAGTATGCCAGTCTGTGGATCACATATGCTGTATTCACAAAAAAGAAGCATAAAGAAACCAGCAGATGTTCAATAAGAGTGCCAAGTGACGAAAAGTCAGGAAATTTGTGCAATTTTACCATGAAGAACAATGGGTTCCCTTGGTACTGCTTGAAACCCCAAAACAAAGAGCTGACATGTAGCATGTGGACCTATTCCTCCTCTGGACTCACCTTCGCATACAAGCTAAACACCAATGAAGACAGCGTTGCACGCTGGTATGTACTCCACCCTTAAATATTGTGTTAGGATTGTTGCGCTTGTCTAGTTTGTCTCCAACCCAAAAATTATAGTAACATATGAATCGAGGATAGAAAATATTATTTTCTCTAAATAATATTGATAGTACCACCATGTTTGTCTTATTGCTGTTATAGTCACAGCCTAGGTGGGGCGGTGAGGTAGCCTAGTGGTTAAAGCGTTCGCTCGTCACGCCGAAGACCCGACTTCAATTCCCCACGTGGCTACAACGTGGAAAGCCCATTTCTGGTGTCTCCCGCCGCGATATTGCTGAGCTATTGCTAAACGCTGCGTAAAATCATACTCACTCGCTCTTGCTGCTATAGTATATGTTAAAACTGATGCGTATATTTTAAACATGATTGTAATATATGTTAATGGGAATAGTTTTTATCATGCAATGGAGGGTGTTATCGGTGCAATAAAGCACCAAATCTGATAAATATGCAAATTAGGCCAATACACGAACTACTTTCACAAAACTCCATGCACGCCATGCGAATCCTAAACGCTTTAACACTTCATTGATGACGTCGTCGCGAGTTTGCAGGGTATTAGTGATGACAGAGGTTCTGGAGTCGTTAGGCCTACTGCAGTAATTGACTTTGGAAAACCTGAAACGGAGTATTTCGTTCAAATTTAAGGTATGAAAAAAAATGGCCTACATTATACTTACGTCTAGGTCAGAGTTCACGTTTTATGGCCAAATATGGTTGTATCATTGTAGGTATTTAAGGAATGTTTACCTCTTTAGTCTTTACTACTAAAACTTGGAACACGATTTTCTCAACACATGCTAACACCTTGTAACGCGATCCGTGTTTTAGGTCACCTAAGACACCTTTGAAGTGACGAGTCTGTACTCTGACGCTTAATCTCTAAAAACATCATAATTTTGACAGAACTAAATGATTCCATTTAAACTGAAATGGAGACCGAGTGAGCATATAGATTCATGAAAATCTAAACTTGCTTTATTTGGGGCTAATGCACCGAATCAAGTGCTTTGAGGTGTCCCCGCCGTGAAGTGAAATTGCAGTATGTTTCAGGGGGCTATAAGACAGGCGTGCAGCATACATGCGTGCAGCATACAACCGCAATGGCTCACGATTATTCGACGTATATTGTACGGGTATCGCTGTCTGATGCGCGGAAATTTTATTAAAGAAATGTTAGTAACACTTTTATTAGTGATAAAAGTAGATTGAATAATCTGTTTCAAACCGTTTTACTTCATACAGGTCTTCCAGAGATCCTAATCCAGATATCCTACAGAAGTCTGTAAACGTATCCATAGAAAACGGTGAGTAATGGACCCATTTAGGTCTTTTAAGACATATAGCAGCAAGATCTTATCGACCACCCGTAAAAATATACGAAGCTTTATTAAAATAATAAATTTATGTTTCCTACGTTTCCATTATGTTACTTATAACAACTGTTAACATTGAATGCAATAATGTTTCATTTTCACTTTCAGCCAACAAAAGCTCTACAGAGACCTTTAGTCAAGTTGCGTGTAACAAGCTCCCGCCAAAGGTAACGTGGCAACGGAAGTCGCCGAATGGTTACTTTCTCCACGGAAAATGGCATTCATTACTGTGTACTGACACACTGCCTCGCACCATGGATGCTTACAGACAATGCTTGAAAGGCAGGACGCTCTGGCTTCCAGGGGATTCAACAAGCAACCAGTTCAAAACTCGTCTCCACGCCTTCTTGAAGTTCAAGTCACATTCATATGGACACTTACCAACTACCGACACAGATTCAGAATATAACTTTTCTATTTCTTTCCACGCTCACGAATTACCTTTCTATCATGGTAAATCGAACTATTCACGATCATCAAACCAAGCAGAGCACATCGTGCTTGACCATCTCCCGAACACTACCAAGGACATCGTTGTGCTATATCTGTACGTTCATTTCACGCTTGTCCACCCGGATGTGTTCAGGCAACATGTTCGAAGACTTGTTCCTTCTGTAAAGAACCTTTTGGCGAGAGCTCCTAATGTTAAACTTGCAATACGCGGGCCACATGCATTTTTCAGATCGAGAAAGCGTTTGCTATCTTACTGGGGACTTCTGTATGCTGATATCTGGCATGAAGAATTCGCTTCATTTCAAGACAACATTGTGTATCTGGATTTTTGGGATTTCTCCATACCAATCGGACATCACGACTTTCACCTACCTGGGAAAAAGGTGGATCAAATGGTTCACCATATGATGTCTTTGTTGTGTGACAGAAAGTAACACTAACTAAAGGTTTAGCGTAAAATGTTTATTCTGTTTTATGTTTAGGCAATAATCGGAGACAAAATGTCTGGAGGTCATGACACATATAGTGAATGCCAAAATATACTACCGGCTAAAGATAAACTAACACTTAGTCTCTAAATCTATATAGTTATGAGTCAACATAATTCTTCGTGTCAAATTCCTTTATCTGCATAAGATCTTTCGCCGTTCGACGGCTCTTCAGGTGTACAATGAAAACTAAGTGTAGTCATTGGCGACGCATAACGGTGCTATCTATGTCTTCATCATGCGTGTGACATTGCGGTTAGGAACAAGGTATGTGAAGCCTTAACTGAAAAACTACTATTGATATGTTCTCAAAGTGAACATACTCCCATGTCGTATTTGTCGGCTGAACATGAAGCATACTTGAGAAAGAATCGCTAAAATTTCAAATGACAGAGTATACTCAGTGAAAGAAAAGTCGCTTTCTTTTATGCTCACCGCACTAAACGCCAAAGTCGAAATTTACAAAGAATGGCTTAACAAGGACGAACCAGTACTGACACTCTAAGTTCCGATTCATAGGATCATAGATGAACCGTAAGAAGAGACCCATATACGCAAAGAGTAGGCCGTCCAAAGGTTAGAAATGGAAGTAAGACTCCTGGAGAAATCTTTAAGACTACCAAGATACGAATACAAATTCGTAGAATGGACGAATGCATGGAATTCGTATTTCAGGAGGAAGCTTCAGCGCCTCAGGTTCAGAGTTTTCTCGTAAAGTTATGGAAAGAAGACACTGAAAAGGAAGAGATTAAATCAGTAGAAATATGGAAACCAATACAGACAGACACAGCATCCACATCTCCAGGAAAGCTCTGAGATGCACGAATTGATCCTAACATAATCAATCTCTCCAAACGAAAATTAACAGATACGGAAATCACTTTATTAAAACGGGGTTTGAAATTTACGCCAACAACAAACAAAGAATTATTGGAAGTGGATATACATAATTTCTGTAGACGACTGAAACTTATGGAATATTTGAAGCCTCTGAAAAGGATGACTTGGTCAACTCCCAGAAATCAGTGATACCATACGTAAGTCATGAGTCTAATCGTCCCTTCGTGAGAAACAAAAGTACGTTTCATCCTGAACGAAATAGAGATAAACATCTAGATGAATTTATAGATACTGTCGAGACTTTCTAGTAAATAATTCCAACAGAGTAAGTCACAATTTGAGGAGAGCGAAGCACTCACAAGAATTTAACATTATCATTCTATAGTAGTCAAAGAGACTGATAAAGGTGGAGCAGTGGTTATTATGGATTCGGGGTTCTGTGAAACCAAATTGAATGAATTATTAATATATATAACGAAGAATTCTATCAGGAAACTGACGACCAGGAAGATGTTGTAGTGAAGAAAATGCATAAGTATGTAAAACATTATTCTGATGAGCGCGATAAAAGGAACAAGATTATTTATTCAATTACAATCCTGAAACCGCAATGTTTTATGGACTGCCCAAAATACACAACAGTCGAGAAATAGACTCAGCAAAAATGAAACGGAATTGTGAATAGGTGGAAATAAAGAACCCCAATGACCTAGCATTTTGACCTATCGGTCAAGACCTGAATAGTCCAACTCAACGTTTGAGTAACTTCATAGATATTATATTGAAACCACTCACAAAGTTCCAAGTTTTCTTCGAGATGATGCCGGAAGTCATACCTACAGATGCTGTTCTAGTGACCTTTAACGTGGAAAAATGTAACTCATGATCTAGGACTTGACGCGGTGCAGTATTGGCTACATATGCATCCAAATGCATTGACTGCAAATTCACAAATACGTTCATCATAGAATCATTGAAATGTAAACTGGGGAGCGATACGTTTTATTTCAGCAACAAATTTTATAAGCAAATAAACGGTTCAGCGATGGGACCAAAAGCTATTCTAGTGATGGGATATAGAGATGAATTGTTATATTCCAAAGTCGCAAAATCGATGGATATAAAAATTAGGTAAATATATTTGTGAAACATGGAGTAGATATCTGGACGACTGTTTTCTTATTGGGATCTCAACAGTGGTAGAGTTAAATAATTTTCGGAACATACTTGATTTGATTTCATTTCTGGTCGTGAAAATTGTAAAATTGTAAGGTAAACAAATGAAAATGGATATTTGCTTCAAGCTGACGGACACGCATCAATACCTGCAATTCACCAGAGGAACAAAAAAAACTATATTCCATATGCAGTGGCATGAAGAGTGTGTACTATTGCTTCGGATGTGGACACAGGAAAAATAGAAGAATTGAAGACATATCTTTAACTACCATACCATCTGGATACCCATCTGGAGTAGTTGAAAATGATGTACATAAAGCAGTAAAGGTCCCACGAAAAACACTTAAGAAAACAAAAGAAACAAATACAGAGACGGATATTCTCCTATGTCTTTGCACTAACAATCCTAATAATTGTACAGTTATGCCCATTATATGTATAAGAGCAAATCTTCCAATCTTGTATAAAAGAAGTACTTTGAAAAAAGGCTTATCTAAGAGGAAATATATCATCATCATCATAACACATTTGTAATGC
Organism: Haliotis rubra; assembly: GCF_003918875.1. Taxonomy (NCBI): domain Eukaryota; kingdom Metazoa; phylum Mollusca; class Gastropoda; order Lepetellida; family Haliotidae; genus Haliotis; species Haliotis rubra. Next base: position 785,405 of record NW_025767212.1, on the reverse strand, counting down.
GCTGGTATCCATGCAGTCCATGCTCAAAGCGCAGATAAAAAGTAACAAATTACACATTGATATTTGACAAGGCTATCCTGAACGAATGTGTTTTTAACTGGGATTTGAATATGACGAAGTCAGTACAGTCCCTGTGATTCTGTGGAAGTATTTCCAGGCCACTGGTGCTGCATAGGCAAAAGATCTGTTTCCATACTGCACTGTTCTTGTTTTAGGGACAACAAGCAGATTTTTATCTTGCGAACGGAGCGAACGAGAAGGCTTGTACAGAGAAAGAAGACTGGATAAATATGTAGGGGCAGTTCCAGACAGACAGCGGAAGACAAGGCAGAGACGTTTCAACTGAATTCTGAAATCCACAGGCAACCAGTGTGGAAAGTATAGAATAGGTGTGATATGATCATTCTTCCTGGATCTTGTCACAATGCGGGCTGCTACATTCTGTACTCTTTGTAGCTTTCGTATCTGAGACCCAACAGACAGTTGCAATAGTCAACTCTGCTCATGACAAGGGATAGAACAAGAGTTGTTGCTGTTTCAGTTGTCAGGTATTGACGGATATTGCCAATGTTCCGGAGTGAGATGAAGCAGGTCTTAACTAGATTAGAGACATGATTGTCAAGTGACAAATCTGAGCCTAGGATTACACCAAGATCTCTGACTTGATCTGCGAAAGGAATATGTGAGTTGTCGAACTCGAAGGAATCAATAGCACACAGATCCCTCCGTTTCACTGGACCCAGGAGAATAGATTCGGTCTTGCTGCTATTCAATTTTAGTTTATTTACTAGCATCCAGGATTTGATACTGACACAGCATTGGGACATGTCTCTCGAGGCAATAGCTGTTTGGTTCTTGTCAGAAGTGAAGCATTTGTACACCTGTGCATCATCTGCATAGTGATGACGATTCACACGGTGCTCATCAATTACGCTTCCGAGCTCTGTTATGTACAATGTGAACAGGACTGGTTCTCGCGACCCCTGTGGAACACCATACTTGATGCTGGCCGAGTCAGAGTAATGACCATCAATGATCACGGTCTGAACACGACCCGACAGATACGACTGGAACCAAGTAAGAGCAGTTCAGTTAATCGAGAAATCACACCTGAGACGATGAATGAGTTTGTCACGGTCGATGGTATCAAAGGCACTGCTTAAATCGAGAAGGGTTAATATTCCAACTTTGTGTTCATCAACACCACGCCTCAGATCACCGAGGACCTTGACTAGTGCCGTCTCAGTACTGTGATGACCACGATATGCAGACTGGAGATTGTCATACAAATCGTGTTGTTGGAGATGTTCTGACAGTCTATCACACACTGCACCTTCAATGAGCTTGGAGACATAGGTGAGGTTAGAAACCGGTCTATAGTTGCTAAATTCATCACAGTCCAGGTCTGGCTTTTTCAGCAATTGTTTTACAAGTGCTGATTTGAACACATGAAGCATTTCACCAGATTCAAGGCTCGTGTTGATGATAACCGTCAAGGCTGGGAGAAGGACGTCAAGGTTGTTTAACAGCACGGACGTTGGTAAAGGGTCCCGAGCACATGATATGGGTTAAATCTCTTGATCAGCTTGAGTACTTCCTCCCTACTGAAAGATCTGAATTTAGTGAGCTTCTGCTGATTACAAACACTACTGTCAATGGACCTACTGATATATTCTTTATTCCTCCAAAGGAGAGTTACAACAAGAAGGAAAATGTGTTCATAGTAACTGTTATTTACAAGTTACGATGAGGATGCAAGTTTAATGGTAATTTTCAAAAGTGTTAAGAGTCTTTCTGGAATGAATACAGGTTTGTAATGACAGTCTGAGCGTAGAGGTGTAGATCGCAAGTTTCTGGGGTGACAGGAGGTCTGCAGGACAACAGACATGCCACCATCTCTATGTCTGGTTTGGCGTGTAGTGCTACACTTACTTCTGGCGGGCTGACGTCAATGAGGGAGCACCACAGACTGTCTCTCTGGCACTGGTAGCTGGGACAGTGACAGATTACATGAGTCAGGAAATCATTATAATGCTGTCCACAGTTTGGGCAATCACCACACACAGCTCCTGGACAGCAGATCGCACACATGTTGACAAAAACGTTTGCAGCAGGCTTCAGCCATGGGTCGGACTTCGCCACATGCATGCCATGTGGGTGGAGATCTCGGATTTTATCCACATAAAATGATGAAGGTCAGGGTCAGAGGAGATTCGATCTCGCCAGCTGCTCTCTTCGTTCTTCTTCACTGCGGTTTTGACGATATTTTTCCACTTCGATTGACTTGGGAATGTCCTTGCTTTCAGGAAAGAGTTCAGATAATTGATAAATTTATACTTGTCCAGTATACTGCATATATCAGTCACATTACCCAACTTCAACTTGGTGTGGGTATGTCTGAGTAGCGATAGGCGGGTTATGAACAGCTTCCTTGGGAGAAACTCTGCTTTGGAATTACATAACTGTCCTAAGAAGAACAGCTTTCTGGTATCAATTGATGACTCAATGGAGTTCCAACCGGCAAGTGCGTTACAGATATCAGTCCGTGTGTTTCTTGGGAAACCCTGAGCTATTTTCAGACAGAATCTTTGACTTCTGCTTTAGAAAGCAGATTGTTCTTATTAACTTGATGCTTGTCGGTGTGTGTTGGTGTACACCAGACTTTATAAGAGCCATTGTCGTACCTCTTAATTCTGAGTGAGCTTCTGCTGATTACAAACACTACTGTCAACGGACCTACTGAAAGGTTCCAGATCAACTTCACTAGGCTGAGACACAGACATATGGTTTCCATCTGCCATAAAGTCACGGATCGTTTGTATTTTGTTCATGAAAAACTGCTGGAAGCGCAGTGGAAGAGCCTCAGAGGCATGAGATGATCAGTGGATCAGTGGGCTGACAAAGCACGAGGCTGCTGGCCGGTAGAACACCACTGAAGGCTGAGTGGTCAGTACCCTTTCTGTTTCTGTACTTTATGAGCTTCTTTGGAAGAGGAGGCTTCACTGTGTAAAAGAAGGAAACTAGATAGTGATCAGATATTTGGAGGTCAATTACAGTTGTGTCCACAACACAGCACACATCCTTAATAGACACAACCCAATCCAGACTGTGCCCACTCTTGTGTGTTGGAACTGTTACCAACTGTATGCACTGCAGGGATTCAAGGAGTTTTCTCCTTTTGAGGCATTGTACATGGCCTTCGTTAGCATTAAAATCGCCAAGGGCAATGAGTCTTGAATGCGTGGTACACTTTCTTTCCAGCAATACAGAGAATTCGTCATAGAATTGTTGAAAGGAAAGTTTATTTCTGGAAGAGGGAGGTGGTCGATACAAGGCAACAAAATTTGTTGCAGTTTTGCCAGCCGTTACGACAAAATCAAGACTTTCAAAAGAGGAAACTGAAGAACTATAGCACTATAGACTGTAGCACTAGGCAGCCTAAAAATCCTTTGTCCATCTAAATATTCACAAGATACTAACCCTGTCAGTGTAACAAAATGTCACACACCTCGATGTGGAACTTGCTAAATCATAACTGAAGACTACAAATTAACATTTTGTGAAGACAAACTCTTTACTGTCAAAAAACAACGTGAACTGCCGCAACAAATATGTTACCTATGTTTTAACATGTTCGGGATGTGGTGAACATTATATTGGGGAAACTGGTATACAATTTAAGGACCGAGTCACTGTTCACAGACAAGTTCGAGATCCTAATGTGCAACTTAAAAATGTAAGCAAACACACTGGTGAATGGCGGAGGGACTGTTTACTACGTTTCCGTTTAACAGTTCAATTTCACCCGTTTTCGAGAGAGTTTCAATGGACATTTAGTAAACTTTCAGGACAAAGAAGAGGTGTGTGTGTGTGTGTGTGCGTGCGTGCGTGCGTGCGTGCGTGCGTGCGTGTGCTCACAATGTGTATGTCGGACATCCATACTTCCTTTTACCGGTGCATGTATGTTATAATAAGAAGGTCACTTTATTCGGCTTTTTGTAGAATGTGTGTTCTTCGATTACGTTGAATTATTTTACAAGCGCTTCACTACTTTGACCAACACGCGAAAACAAAAGTATTATTCGGGATTGTAAGATCCCATCTTCCAACGCTTATCAAAAGGAACATAGGCATCGTTTTTCAGTCGACTGGCCTGGCCTATTTGCAGTATGTGAGTGAGTATATGTTTACTGAGGAGTGCGTGAGTAAAATGTGACGTTTCATCGGTGTCGGCTATATAGCGACCCGTCAATGTAATGAGAAATTGTTATGAGCTTCCTTGAGATTTGTGATATGAATATGAATACCTGTGATTATGCTATGTAGATATAGGTAAGATAGTTTCTACAGCATTTCCCCAGGAGATGTCCAGTTTAGTGTTATGACCTCGCTGTTGCTGTGTACTGGATACGAATATTTACGACCCGTGAAGAATCGGTCTTCAGTAACCCATGCTTGTCGTAAAGGCGACTAACGGGATCGGGTGGTCAGGCTCGCTGACTTAGTTGACACGTCATCGTATCCCAATTCATCCTCGATATCTCCAGGGTATACGTTACGATCACTCTTCACTATACTAATTATAGTGGAGAGTGATCGTAACGTATACCCTGGAGATTATCGAGGATGATCCCAATTGCGTAGATCGATGCTCATGTTGTTGCTTACTTGATTGTCAGGCCCAAGCCTGATAATTTACAAACCGCCGCCATATTGCTGAGTACGGCGTTTTTTATGAAGTTATGTCATCACGTCAAATGTTGTTTGTGATTAGGTGTAGTTTATTTATGAACCTTTTCCCAGGATAATTAGTTGATAATGTGTTCAGCCATTTTTGTAACGTATCAATTCTTTAGTGATGTCGATTTTGCCCAACAGACTGTATTAGGATGCCTACTGAGCGTGTCTAATTTTATTTTAGCAATATTCTAGCTATATCACGGCTGGGGACACCAGAACACGGGTCTTCGGCGTGACGAGCGAACACATTAACCAGTAGGCTATCACACCACCAAACAATTTGCTCGTCATATGAGCGAAATATTCTCAAGCACGACGTAAAACCCAATTTCACCTCACCTCACCCAAACAATTTGCATAGACATTTCAGCATCTATTTGAGCACGGCTGAAGGACTAGGGCATGCGGACGTAAAATCTGTTTCTTATTCCGATTACTGGTGAATATATACGCTTCCAAAACAGTTTGGGAACTTGAAAGATGATTGGTGTTTGACATGAAATTGGCATGTGTGCGATTTTCATTTTCAAACAAAACAAAAACAAACCCGGCAAGAAACAAACACTAACAACTGTGTGATGCAAGATGATTGTCAAAATTAATGGTCTATAGTGCTTGTATCGAACTTCTTGAAAACCGTCAAAATCAGGACCAACACGTGTATGGGGCTCCTGTGATATGCACGTGCATCCCATGCGCTGTGTTTAGGGGTGGTGATAAAGAGAAATGGTGGTGCGTTCATAAGATGTCTGTCTTTGAAAAGTTTGTTAAGCCTTATACTTCCAATCCAAATTGAAAGTTCAGGTTCCCCTACTTTTTTACGAGTGTAATATTTCCTGCCTCTGTGTAACATTACCAGCTTTTTTTAAAAAAACAAACATTCCCAACTTTACCCACGCATTACTTTACCTACGTTCAACCTTGACCGGGACCCATGAAGATCCGGGTTAGAATAATGGTCTTCAGTAACCTATGCTTGCCGTAAGAGGCGACTAACGGGATCGGGTGGCCAGGCTCACTGACTTGGTTGACACATGTCATCGGTTCCCAGTTGCGTAGATCGATGTCCATGCTGTTGATGACTGGATTGTCTGGTCCAGACTTGATTATTTACAGACCGCCGCCATATAGCTGGAATATTGCTGAGTGCGGCGTAAAACTAAACTCACTCACTCACTCAACCTTGACCGCCTCGACACAGGCGTCTTTACACAATGATCCCCACCATGAGGATATATTTCATGAAACAGTTTGAAAAACGCTGTACTGATCGAGTGAAGGAGCTTTCCGTCGCATCTGCAGCACTACAAGCGTTCAGGTGTATGGGCGTACGTGGGTGCAATATGTGAAGCTAGGTTTTGTTAGACTCAGTGTAGCAGTGTAACGAATAATACTGAGCCTAAGTTTACTCTCATTCCGACATGCAATCTGTCTGATCTGGGTTTTTTGCATTGTGTGACAGGTGACTTCATCTTAACGCAATGTTGTCTCTGGTTATTTAAATAAATGCGTACAAATGACTTATTACCTTTAAATGTGAATACATGACACGTTTTATGGATAATGACTTGTTATTCCTTATACGACATTTCACAGCTGATTCCTGCTCATTCATCACCTTTCAAGGTGGTAATCCTTAGCGAACTTTGAGTAGCATGTATCAAGCTGAAAAGTTGATGTAACTATAATAATTTGATATCTCTGGAATACTGCCCAAAGGAGCATTAAACTCAAGTCACTCACTCACTTTATGAGTACAATGTTTATGCCCATGTTTGATGCCTACGCCATGAAATTCACAAAGTTCAGTGAACCTGGGTCGAACGCGAGCCTGGGAAGGGGCTAAACAGCCGTGATCGAGGAGACGCTAGTTTTGATGAGTAGTGTATCGTAATAGAACCATGGCACCTGGCACAGCTATTCATTAACCTTCTGTCGTGTATGGATAACTGTAATCAGTGGTTTTTTAGTCCATCTGTGGTTTACACAACGTCAACACGTATATCCATTGCTTTACATATCATCAGCTATGTGCGAATCATGTACAGTTATCTAGTAGATTACCACAGCTTACATTTCCAACTCATATCCCAGGCTTTGCTCTAATTGACACTATCATTTTGAGTGTCTCTTTGAACTAGGAGAATCCCACACGCGAGATTGTATGTTACCACGCGAGATCTCGTCCCCAGGGGGAGATAATAACTGGACGTGAAACTTTTTATTAACGTCAGAGGGCCAAATGGTGTTTTTTTAAAGGAGGAGTACCACATTTCTCTTTAGTGTAGCGCTGGTACAGGTGGGTTCTTGAGATTGGGTATGAGATAATATCAGCAGGGACAGATACGGTGCCAAGTTCTCCAACATGGCTGGGATTTTACTTTTGATAGAAATAGCAACTGACGACATTACTGGGATTTAGTAGAATCTCCTTCGCACTGGCCGTGTATTCACGAGAGGACTAAAGACACCCCCTTAATCAAAAAAGAAAACACACACACACACACACACACACACACACACACACACACACACACGGAATTACAAGTCATTCAAGAAAACTAAACTAATTCATAAATATAACATGAAAAAATAGTTCGATTCATTTCAATGAAAATATCCGAGATACTTAGTGATATCACACAGTCGGTCTCACAGTCCATGAACCACATTATTTTCCTTACTGCCAAGCCCTCCCTGCAATGTAAAAGCCTCTAGTTTAAATCTCCCATCTCACTGGGGATCCTTTTCAATTTAAATGGGATTATTTGTTGCTATCAGAATTGTATATGTTCAGAAACTAAATGTTAGTCTAGATAGTATAGTAAATGATAATTACTTGTTTCCCTCAATGTACAGTGCAGTTCAAATCCAACATTTCCTCGAACAGGACCTTGTTACGAAAAGCTGTCAACAATAACGATGGGACGTTTATGTTCTTCAACACGTTCCAAAACGTTTCGCGTCCCACTAGTGATGAGTGAGTGAGTTTAGCTTTACGCCGCACTCGGTAATATTCCAACTATATGGCGGCGGTCTGTAAATAATCCAGTCTGGACCAGACAGTCCAGCGATCAACAGCATGAGCATCGATCTGCGCAATTGGGATACGATGACATGTGTCAACCAAGTCAGCTAACCTGACCACCCGATCCCGTTAGTCGCCTCTTACGGTAAGCATGGGTTACTGAAGATCAGTTCTAACCCGGATCTTCACGGGTTCCCACGAGTGATGAAGGTGACAAACGCTTCGTACATTAGTTCATGTGGTGGAAGAGTAGTCTGTCATACAGACCCTGAAGCAAATATAGCCAAGAAAGCCCACGCAAGTCTAGAAAATGTGGCAAGTCTAGATTTCCACAGCTTCTGAAATGAAAAAACATCAGGGCTCCTTTCAATATATTTGACTTTTTTACTATGAAGCTTTTTTCTGTAAAACATGTTCAGTTCAGAGACTAGTTGTTAGTCTAGTCGAAGAGGAAAAGCATCTCTAATGCAGGTCGCAGGAAGATTAGAAAAATAAATACGATATCTTAGATGTGGAAAGAGTAAAACCTTGTAAATACATGTAGTAAAGTATGCTCCATGTTTAATCGTGCCTAAAAGTATACGAGCAAAATGTGTTATTCGATGGTGTTTTATTTGTACTAAGTGTAGTTGTGTGTTGGGCCTGTGCAGTGTTTTGGCGACTGTTTTCAGGGTAGTGGTGTTTCGTTAACGTTTATAATGTTTTGGGCAAATCCCTTTTTTCAAATGTATAGTTTCCGTAACGTCATGTGAACCCAGTAATTTGTTGTTACAGTATCTGTATAGTGAAGCATAGTGTTTGATCCAAATACACTCCCAGATGAGTGTGTTCATAAAAAATGAAACAATTGCATCAGTAGAATTACTAGCTGTATCTCACACAGTGTTGTGTAATTAGATTGGCGAACATTCCACAGAACGCTAGAAAGTCTCGGGGGAACTATATCCTGCAGGCGCGTATACGTACAGCTGTAATTAGGCCAAGTAGTTCTTCCCAGGCTAAATTGACGTAAGACTCGGCCTATGCCCATTTTATTCAGAATGAATTGGCATAAATGCAGCTCGTTATTAGTTAGGAAAACAACTGTTGCCATTAGAATTACAGAGTTTGTGTTTTGCTTCGTGTTTGGATTGCAAATATTACAACATATCACCCTTTTCTGGCTTAGTTTAACGTTTGAAGTCACAAGAAAGACTTGCGTTGTCCTTTCCACCGAGAAGATATTGTGAAAAGAAGGTGAGTGAGTGAAAGAGTGAGTTTGCGTTTTACGCCGTTTTTAACAATATTTCAGAAATATCACGGCGGGGGACTCCAGAAATGGGTTTCACACATAGTACCCAAGTGGGGAATCGAACCCGGGTCTTCGGCGTGACAAGTGAACGCTTTATCCACTATGCTACCCCACCGCCATCTGAAGAGAAGGGCGGCTCAGTATATGAACGAGACTCAAACCGGCTTACTTCCGGTACCAGATTTCCGGTGACAAGCGTATTCAAGAACCAGTCCTGGTTCCAAATTGCGCGACCGCCAAATATGACTTTACTAGACAGGACCAAGTGTACAACCATGCTCGGCTGTCACAGCTGTTGCCAGTCGTAATAGTTGGCTAATTTGGGGATGGTTAGATCGGAAATTTGTTATTCCTGCAAGGACTCTCGGCTCCTTACGGTCAACTGACAACCATGAGACCATTCGAAAAGGTATGAAACGTTGTTTGTCACCGGGAGTACCAAGGTCTCGCGAAGTGCCGTGACCTACTTACATGGCTTTATTGCTTGAATATTGCTAAATCAGCGTAAACCCAACACAGTACTTTAAGTCAGAGTCGCCCCATCACCACATTTGAAGCATCCTACTGGATGACAGGCTGAGAATATCCGAATGTTGACATTATCACAAACGGTTGTAATAATGGTTTCCAGATATAGAAAATATATATTTTAGATAAACTTAAAAATAATGCGTTAATACAACCAAGAGTTTAAAATTGTATTATAATGTATCGATTAACTCGAAGACATACGATATCCTACTCCATTGTAATAACTGCCAGTCCCTCTTAGTGACCACTAATCTAAATCATGGTCATCCTGTTCCCTGAGCGTTCGATCGTCACGAAGAACACCCGGGTTCGATTCCCCACATGGGTACAATGTGTGAAGCCCATTTCAGGTGTGCCCCGCCGTGATGTTGCTGGAATATTGCTAAAAGCGGCGTAAAACCAAAACTCAGTCAGTCAGTCAGTCCCCCGCATTGATATTGCTGGAATACCGCTAAAAGCGGCGTAAAACCCAACTCACTCACTCACTCGTCCCAGCCTGTCTCACAGTCCCTGAACCATATTAGTTTCCCTTGTCAAGCTCTTTCTACAATGCTAAATCCCTTAATGAAGCAAGTCTAGGTTTTCTCCCATCTCAATGTGGCTCCTTTTCAATATAAAAGAATTTATTTCCACCCAAATTATATATATTCAGCGACTAAACGTAAGGCTAGCTTCGTCTCACCACTGTCTCAAGATAGTCTTCTCAAGTTCAGTTCGGAATTTAAACTCAACCTCGACGGTTTCACAGAATCTAACCAAATTCAATGTAACTGCAGGTATCCCTCTGGTCGTTGGGGCATTGCTGTATAGTTACCAACCCGCCCCATCCCCCGGGGAATGTGGAATATGTGAGTACAGAAGTGTTGAGGGTTGGAATGTCTGTAAATCTGTTTCTACCATCTCTGATTTCAGACGATACGGTCCTGCTGCCGACGACGGGCGACTCCACACGCCCAGGCAGAAGGTGATAGGCCCCGGGCTGTACAACGTGCAAGCGAGTGATGAAGATTGGGACGTGGCTGTTTATGTACATATTTTTTGTGTAAAACTCGTGTTGTCTATGTAATGTGACCTATTCGAAATGGGAAACATGCTGCAAAACGAGTTTACATGTTGGTATCTGTATCTCATTGTGGACGCAACTGACACCAGGATTATATCTGCCTCTTCTAAATAGTTGATGATGCTTATGTTGACTGTTTACAGAAGGCGGAATCAAATTGAGATATGTTTTGTTTTCTCTAACTCTCATTTATATATTATTAGCATATCCCTTTAGTTTGATTGGGTGTTCGTGTTAGCAGGGGCGGTGGGGTACAATGGTTAAAGCGTTGGCTTGTATTCGCATATCCCTTTCTGTTTCCCCGATCAAAAGCGGGTCAGTCAGTCGTGTTAGACTAACGCTTAGTCCCTGAAAATATATATAATTTTGATAGTGACAATAAACCCATTTAAACTGAAAAGAAGCCTCTCCAGTGAGTTGGGAGATTCAGGCTAGACTTGCTTCATTTAGGGCTTTAGCACTGCAGGAGGGCAGTAGGGATAATATTGTGGTTCGGGGACTGTGAGACAGACTATTATTCGTGTGTAAGAGAGAGAGAGAGAGAGAGAGAGAGAGAGAGAGAGAGAGAGAGGGAGAGGGAGGGAGGGAGAGAGAGAGAGAGAGAGAGAGAGAGAGAGAAACAGTATGAAAGAGAATGATAGAGAGAGAGAGAGAGAGAGGGGGGTTAGAATGGAGGATATAACGATTGTCACTTGCACCTTGTACTTCAACCTTCCTGTAATTTCTTGTCACTGGTAGTGAACTTAACCTGAGGTAAGACGTTTAAAAATAATTTCATTTGACAGATGAGGGCGAGCCTTGGGCATACTCCACCCATCACTCCCGTGGCCTGATGGGCACAGTATGTCGATCAAGAGTTGGCATCGGAACAGGAGATGCATATGATATTCATATCTACATAAATGCCCTCAACATCGCAGGGTGTATGCACTGGCCAACCGGAAGCTGGTACGTAGAAACTACCAGTTTCTCGCCGAACAATGTGAAACAAGTTTGATTTTGTCTTCACACACATGAAGCTTGACTTAGGCAAGTGATTAGGCCTTGTGTGTTTTACATATTATTTAGAACTGAACTAAGTTATATCATTGACTTGTGGACCATAAATGTTATAGTATTTACATACAGCATTGCTGGAATATTGCCTAGAAAGGCGTAATAACCAGCGGAGCACAGCATATACTCACTCACTCACTCATACAGTCATTCCTAAATAAGTTGCTTCACGAGAGACGTAAAATTGTAACCCGGATACTCACTTTCTGGACTCAAGTAGGAAAGCGTTTGCCATTATGCGGGGTTTTAATTAGGCTACGGATACATCAATTCCTGCATTCCAAATACGAATGAACATGATTAATAATTGCTTAATCTGAATGATTTACATGTAACTGAAATATCATATCACGAAACCGTCTCCAATATAAACTAGAGAAAGACAACGTAGAATGATAAAGAAAATTGAAATTTTATCATATCAATGTGGGTTGCTGATGACCAATTGTAACCCGGATCTTCACGGGTACAGATCAACATGAAAACCTTAGCGAATCTATAAGAAAATTCATAAATAACCTCATTGTAGTACAATTTCTGGGCCAAGTAGGAAAGCGTTTGCCATTATGCGGGGTTTTTAATTAGGCTACGGATACGATCAATTCCTGAAACAGTGGTATACCGTTCATATCAGCGTTATCGGTGTGTGTTAATGTAAATATTTGAATTTTTGGTTTTTCTTCGGCTGTGTTCAAAACACCCCACGTCTAAGAAATAAACGTCTTGTTGACCTTTGGATGAAAGCAAACATGAACGCCCTTTTTTAGGACTAAGAAATATGAAATTTTAGTCTTGGTGTCCATGCACGTTTAGATTTCAATTCCCTCAAGTATCTGCTATCTTTTTTGTTATCGCACGTGACAGTTGGAGGCAAAGAAAGACTACGCCTCGCCTCGAACCAAACAGTCCACTGATATCCGTCTCTCTTGCCCGGTCACGGTGCTATCTTTTACTCTACAGTACACCAAAAAGAATCCTACTTGAGTATATCACGATTTTTGTCCGTTCCGATAACCCGCGCGGCTTCAAAGCTACTTTTCAGCCACCTTCGTGACTAATCAACCATTTTCACGGACTAACATTAATTCCTTCTTTCAGTGTCAGTGATAAGGCGTAGAAAACACTGATAACTGCTTAAAAGTAGTGGTATCCTTCCGCAGTTGATAGATAAGACCTCACTGACTGAGGAAGAACTTCCGGTTTGTACGTAAACGTTCTGCTGGCGCCCTCTATGCTTGGCCAGTTTTCCATAACGCATGCCCGATTATCAGTGCGGAAAATGAATATTGATGTTTGAGAAATCTTTATAGCTGGTCTCGGGAGGAATGTTTCCTATGCAATCTGCAGAAAGAGACGTTTTACACATTTTGCAGGATCTTATGTATTCAGTGGGGTGGTAGGGTAGCCTAGTGGTTAAAGCGTTCGCCGTCACGCCGAAGACCCGGGTTCGATTCCCCAGATGGGTACAATACGTGAAGCCCATTTCTGGTGTTCCCCGCCGTGATATTGCTGGAATGTTTGTAAAAGCGGCGTAAAACTAAACTCACTCACTTATTTATTCAAGTAAACGTATGTGATTTGTAACGCGTAGCTTTAAACTCAGACGTTTTACACAATTTGGAGGATGTTATATATTCATGTAAACGTATCTGATTTTTTACGTGAATAAGTCAGTAAATTGAATCAGAAGTAGCTTCAAATTCGAAATTTTACTTTATTGAAAGTCGAAATAATTGCTCTCGACCATTTTTCTATTAAAAAAAATTCAAATGTATTATGGTGAATTCATCATGTATCTCAACCTGGTAAACTGGTTCCCAAAGTCAGAGTGAAATAATATATTTATGCCGAGTGAACGGGTTGAACCCAAACGTGAAAATATCAGCTACGATAACATTTCCATTACCGTCATAATACAATCGACAAAACCATTTCCAGAGCCACAAGGAATCTTTGCTAAAAGCAGAGTAGACGACTACACAATTCCATCCGTATCAAAAGTGTTTATGAATCAGCATCAAATAGTGATGGTATGAGGTATTCGCGACAAGGTGAGCGTATCCGGCCCCACTAGTAGCAGCCGGCACAAACACACGCAAAGGCAAGTCATAAAACCCGCTGAAAGGGTAGTCTATTACGCGATTCCGAACATATCTCGTCGAGCAAGTGCCTACAAACCCTTTTAATCTAAGCCATTCACTTTGTGTCAGTAGAATTCTTGGAATGGGAGTCATCTAAGCTAAAACTACATAAAATACACTTAATGTTTTCAGAGTGCGTGATAACCTTAATTGCAAGGTCAGCATCAAAGCGTGTTTGTTTCTGAGCGACGTGGAACAGGCACAGAGCATAAGACACAGAACATAAAGACGTACTCAGAGTACCAACGGCGGCCCACCCAGGAATGATAGCCGCGTCTGGCTCCTTATCACGGCATGACACACCCGTCCTTCTTCACCCTTGCCAATTACAGGAATTGACCGCTGGAATGAAAGATATATTTACTTCAAGTCGTCATTGATGTGGTGGTTATGTAAGAGTGTTGCCCAGATGTGACGTCATCTGGGTTTACAAAACGTGTGATCTTGTACGCTAAAGCCATGAAAGCTTTAACGTGTCATGTGTGTGCGTGTGCGTGCGCGCTCGTGTAAGTGTTGAATTTCTAAAAAGTTTGAGAATGTTGAATAATAAACTACTTTGTTGTTGTTTTAAAACGAGATGTGATAATCGAGTAAGAAAGACGATATTTTGTACGATGACAAATATGGTGATGTTGATCATGACAAGATTAGGTCGAAGGTAATTACGGTAGTGTTGCAGACGGCAATGACGATGAAGGTGGTGGTCGTGATGTCGCTGCTGGTGTTTAATGATAATATAAATCATGGTTATGGTAATGAACGGTAATGATGGTAATTCTAATAGTGTTGTAAATGGTAATGATCATGCATATGCCAATGATGAACATTGTACTGTCGTTGTGGATGATGAAGATGGTGACATTGATGAATAATAAACGCCGACGACAAACTGAGCAGAGGCTGTTCCTCAGGATAATTTTAACGCTACGACAGCCATAACTCCCACACTTTATCATAAACTTACAAGCGTCGTAGGCTTAAGTGGCCTTGAAGAATGGAGCTCTGGGACCCGTTTCACAAAGCTATCGTAGCACTACGACTGTCGTATCTCGAATACGGTAACATAGACTTACGACGGTCATAGCGCTACGATAGTTTTGTGAAACGGTGCCCTGTAATATAGACTTACGACGGTCATAGCGCTACGATAGTTTTGTGAAACGGGGCCCTGTAACATAGACTTACGACGGTCGTAGCGCTACGATAGCTTTGAAACGGTCATAGCTGTAACATAGACTTACGACAGTCGTAGCGCTACGATAGTTTTGTGAAACGGGGCCCTGTAACATAGACTTACGACAGTCGTAGCGCTACGATAGTTTTGTGAAACGGTGCCCTGTAATATAGACTTACGGCAGTCGTAGTGCTACGATAGCTTTGTGAAACGGGGCACTGTAACATAGACTTACGACAGTCGTAGCGCTACGATAGCTTTGTGAAACGGTGCCCTGTAATATAGACTTACGACAGTCGTAGCGCTACGATAGTTTTGTGAAACGGGGCCCTGTAACATAGACTTACGACAGTCGTAGCGCTACGATAGCTTTGTGAAACGGGGCCCTGTAACATAGACTTACGACAGTCGTAGCGCTACGATAGCTTTGTGAAACGGGGCTTTAGTTACCAGACAGTGTCTCATGTATTCAATCAGCTGAAGTCGCTGGAAGAAAACTATGACAATGAACCTGTCGAGTGACTCAGTCAGTCTCGTATCTGTTCTGTTTGGTTCCATCAAGTCAGCACACGTCTTCACCTGCTCCCCTCACAAGCGGTCTGACACGCGAAGACACAACTGAAACACTGTCCAGCATCTCTCGCCGTTATGACTGTCGGATTGATGGAAGGGGCGTTAAACACTACCCATTGATTCTCCCATCTGACACTGGATCAGTGAATACTTTCTTTGACGCATCAAATACAGCTTCCTTGTTCAGACAGTTTCTTATTGTATTGTTCTCGAATTATATTCCTACCAAATGTTCGTCGTCACAGCTCTGGTATGCTGGCTAGCAAGGGCGGACATTGGTATCTGTATACAACAGAGCGTGCTGTGTCTCTGTACCACACCCTGCTGTCAGCCGCTCTGGCAAGGAAGACCAACAACTAGACTAACATCTAGTCTCTAAAATGAACATATATTACAGAAAAAAACAGTTTCAAAATTATAATCACAAAATATGGTAAAAAGAAGCCCAGAGACTTTCTTCATTTTCAGAAACTGTGGAGATGCCACGTAATCTAGACTTGTCACATAATCTAGACTTGCCACATAGTCTAGACTTGCCACATAATCTAGACTTGTCACATAATCTAGACTTGTCACATAATCTAGACTTGCCACATAGTCAAGACTTGTCACATAATCTAGACTTGCCACATAGTCTAGACTTGCCACATAATCTAGACTTGCCACATAATCTAGACTTGCCACATAATCTAAACTTGCTTGGGCTTTCTTGGATATATTTGTTTCAGGGTCTGTATGACAGACTAGCCAACAACCGGCGGGTTTTAGTTCTTGATGGTGAGATCTACATATCTAAATATACTCATGCCAATAATGGTTGTCACCCCCTTCAATTCTTTTAATTGGAGAGGGGGTGTGGGTTGGGGGTGTGAGGTGTGTGTGGGGTTGGGGTTGGGAGGGGTGACAACCATTATTGGCATGAGTATATAACGAGTTAATTTGAAAATAGTTTTTGTATATACGTCAACGGGACGCCGTCTCTAAAAGGAGATATATTTCGGTGAATATTTTCACCGCCGTAACATCGACAAGACGTTAGAATCTTTGGGGTACGAGTCTTATTCGTCTGGGGTCTGAAGAACCTGCCTTACCTTATCTTACCGAGAATGAGTGAATGTTGATGTAAAAATCACAGTAGACAGCACTGTTCCAGATCGCCTGTAAATAATCAAATCTGGTCCAGCAAACCATTGGTCTATTGCATGACCACCATTTCAAACAATTAGGTGAGGTGAGGTGAAATTGGGTTTTACGTCGTGCTCGAGAATATTTCGCTCATATGACGACGTGCATGCGTGTGTATGTGTATGTGCGGCTGTTTGTACTAGCCCAGACTTAAGCTGGTTTTATAGTGCTAGCCCACTATACCATGCTGCAGTGAAGCATGAATACCCCACTCAGACACATTATACTGACTACGAGCCGACCAGTCCTTGTTGTACCTATTAAGCCGAGCGCCAGGCAGGGACCAACAAGTACCATATTTTAACGTCTTTTGGTATGACGCGGTCGGGGATCGAACCCGCGACCTTCCGCTCTCCGGGCGGACGCTCTAACCACTCCACCACGGATGCGGTCTCAAACAATTAGAAACGGCTTAGACATAATGACACCCATACACGCATTCATGGTCGCTCGTACAGACGCGTGGAATTCTACCCTGAAACTATTACATGAGAATGCGGCGGGGTTGATTTGTAGTTAAGGCGTTTCCTCGTCACGTGGAAGACCATTGGTACACTATTCTTCTGGGATGTTACCAAGAGCTGTAAAACTACCTCACTCAGCCATGACAAGTTTTTCGCCATATTCCATCGTTATAATGGTAGCCTGTACATACACGAATATGGTTATGACAATCCAGTGATTGATACCATGACTTCGAGATAAGATTTAACGCTATTACTGAAGTCACTCAACCTGACTATACTACCATGATATTACAGTTGTGGCAATATAAAAAAATGGAGCGTTGTTTAATTTCTTCTGTTTGTGGATGTGGAGTGGATGTATTGTGGATAAAGTATTTTATTGAGAGCGGTCTGTCAGGGGTTCGATTCTTTGGCCGAGTAATACTAAAAGACGTTAAGATATGCTACTTATTGTTCCCCGCCTGGTGCTCGACGTTAGGGGATCAAACAGCGACCGGGCAGCTCCAACTGATATTGTAGTAACTCAAATGTCTCAGTGGTCTAGCACTGTAACACAGACAGTCCGAACAAGCAGTCGCACGCACACGCACGCACACACACACACACACAGACACACACACACAAAAAAACACACACACACGTGTGATCAATTACGTCTCCATACGAGGACCCGTTAAGATCCCGGTCAGAACAGGGCCTCGTTCCTCAAGCGATCGTAGTGCTACGACTGTCGTAAGTCTATGTTAAAGTATGGGAGTTACGATCATCTTTGGGTTACGATCGCTTTGAGGGACGGGGCGCTGGTCTTCAGCAACTCATGCTTGTTGTAAGAGGCAACTAACGGGATTGGGTGGTAAAGCTTGCTGACTTGATTGACACGTGTCATCGAATCCCAATTGCGTAGGTCGATGCTCATGATATTGATCACTGGGTCGTCTGGTCCAGACTCGATTATTTACAGACCGCCGCCATATAGCTGGAATATTGCTGAGTGCGGCGTTAACCAACAACCAACCAACCAACCTTTCTACATGTGAAATAATCTTGAACGCAAAGTCAAGCCTGGCCCTCTGTGGTGCGGTTCATACCATTCTACCACAGAGAACTATTGCACCCATCAAGTTACCTTTCGTAGAACAAGTTAATACTTACCTCCCTCTTAAAACAGCTCATTGATGATGTTTGAGAGCGATTTCCGCATACCACGACAGAGATAGAACAGTTTTACGATGGTGTCTGAAAAAGTCAGACAGCATTACGAAGGGTGTGAAGTTCCTCGTCTTTCCATACTGAATACAGATCTGAAGTGTTTTGTATGGTCGGTTATATTCACCCAAAACACTTTGCGGTGTTTCAAAATAAATGGCTGCAATCTGTATCATCATGATTCCCAGCCACTCTAGATGCTAAATGAGACAGAAATATTGTTTGTTTGTTTGTTTGATTGTTTTTAACGACATACTCGTCAATATTCAAACTATCCTGTTAATGACGGCGGTCTGTAAATACTGAAATCTGGACCAGATAAGCCAGTGATGGACATCGGATCACACCAGTTGACGCTTACGTCCAGCATGTGTTGCTGGAGATCAGTTCAAACCCGGATCTACACAGAGAGACCTGAAAATAATGTCAGAGGGATGATTGTACTGAATAGTTACCATGCCTGGAGGAATCTGCTGTGGACAGACATGAGAGATTCAGGGATAGAAAGGATGGTCTTGTCTGTTGATTATGTGGTCACTCATTATTTATTGATGAGGAAACACGACGGAAGAAACTGTTATATAATTATTTAGGCCAGGGAGCCGTGCCTCAGCGCCATTTTTGCGTTAACCCCTGTTTGTCAGCGATGGGCTCACAACAAACATATATAGCAATTGTAAATGAGGTATAGGTGGGTAGTAGGAGTGGGTACTGGTGGCTATATCAGCGTACGGACCGGATAGCGGTTAGGCTATGGAATCAGTCAGAGAGAAAACTTCAGAGCACATGGTCATTTGACCTACCATGTGGGCAGCCATTAATCAGAGACAAAGAACTACAAAAACAGGATCGGAAAGCGGAATTAGGCTAATTAAAGGGTATAAATGTGGGACTGCGGAATCGGATCCACATTAAATGTTAAAACAATAGGGAGCATTTAGGGGCTGCAAACACTTTTCACAGTAATACTGTCGCTTTTATGGAACGGGATCTGGTCGAAGACACTGTTTATTCATTTCTTTCAATGACTGTTTCCTTCACGGGGCCAAGATTAACATTTAGTCACAGAAATATATTGAAAATATATATCTATTATAAAAAAGCTAACCTCCAAATGAACCAATATGCTAATTTCCTTGAGCTCTTGCAATCTAGACTTTAAATCATTCTCGACATGTGTTGGATTCAATCTTATATAATACTGTCTGGGGCACAGACTAGCCAGGATTAGACATGGCTTTATAAGTAGGATTTGTTAATCAAACTCTGTCTCACTTCTTTGAGTGACATTTAGCAGTTGGTGTGATGAACTACGGTGAGAGTTCTCACACCTTCTTTATTACAATATATACGACGTATCGGTGTAGATGCCAACACCGTTATCAAATGTCGCATATATTGTAATAACGAGGTTATATATTCTTAGAACTATCCCCATTGTTCAATATTTGAAAGTATTTTAATTATGCTCTCTCTAGTATCATGGCCCTGAAACAATGCAACTAGCACCTATACGTGGACTAGAATGGACACAGATAGTAGCACTCCCCAATATCAACACACTCTAAAATAGTTATAGAAGAACTTTCAGCCGCCACGTGTACAATGTTAAATGCAACTTACTCTATACAGGAACCTGGAATAAGGAGGAACAGTAAAGTCTCGGGACTTGGTTCAGGGCCCCGTTCCTCAGAGCGACCGTAGCGCTAAGGTGATCGTAACTCCCATACTTTAACATAGACTTTAGACTGGCGTAGCGCTACTGTGATCGTAACTCCCATACTTTAACATAGACTTACGACTGGCGTAGCGCTAAGGTGATCGTAACTCCCATACTTTAACATAGACTTACGACTCCCCAACGATAGACTTACGGCGTAGCGCTACTGTGATCGTAACTCTAATACTTTAACATAGACTTACGACTGGCGTAGCGCTAAGGTGATCGTAACTCCCATACTTTAACATAGACTTACGACAGTCGTAGCGCTAAGGTGATCGTAACTCCCATACTTTAACATAGACTTACGACAGTCGTAGCGCTAAGGTGATCGTAACTCCCATACTTTAACATAGACTTACGACAGTCGTAGCGCTAAGGTGATCGTAACTCCCATACTTTAACATAGACTTACGACAGTCGTAGCGCTAAGGTGATCGTAACTCCCATACTTTAACATAGTCTTACGACTGGCGTAGCGCTACGGTGATCGTAACTCCCATACTTTAACATAGACTTACGACAGTTGTAGCGCTAAGGTGATCGTAACTCCCATACTTTAACATAGACTTACGACTGGCGTAGCGCTACGGTCGTTTGAGGAATGGGTCCCTGGACTTGAAAAGGGGAGACGTATAGGTTTCGCTAGGGCTGAGAATGGAATCAGAGTGATAGGTTTAGGAAAGGAACATGCTCAAGGGTAAGAGAACCAAGATGTAGCAGTAAGATCGTTTTGTGAAACGAAGCCCTAGCTGGCGTTTCAAAATGGCTGACGTACATAACATATGTTATATATTTGGGATTACACTTTCTCAGTGAAGTACAGATTCTAGTACTTTTGTTGGGTTGGGTATGTGTTGGCGATTAGGGGGCTGACTCGGAGGGTGTGAAAATTTAACCCCAAATATTTCATGGGTTACATTTGACCACTTTCTAAATGGCTTTGTGTATTCACGGCTGACGTACCCATGACGCATTATAGGTTGACTAAGCATCGTGTTCATGAAACCAGTTTTATCTATGTGTGGAAACGGGAAACCAGTATTTACTGCACTATCCCATGCTTTTCATAACACTTGACTACAGGAAAAAGCACCGCTTGCAGGTTATTATCTACATCGAATGTAGAAAATACCCATAACTCTTCACCGTTCGTGTACATTAATACTTTAGGTGTTATTCTGGCCACGACCCATGAACGAAAACTCTTTCATCGTCAGGTGCCAGAAGCTGGACCGATCTAACAAATCTCAGACATCCTTAATGATATTCACACATTCTTGATCCCAGACTGGTTCTATGTATGGCTCCGAAGGTCAAAGTTGCACACCCTCTGGCCTATGGTCTTCAGTGAGGCGCAGTAAAGGTTCATCCTGGGTCAGTCGTCTAGTAGCATGGTGTATGTTAACGATGGTAAGGCCACACTGCAACGGCTGGAAAAATACTACTACTGATATGTGTTTTATTGTTTTACATTCCCAGTAAAGAGTAAAAGCATGGTTTATGTTTTGTTTGTGATCTTTGGTTTCCGTTTGCAGCAAGCAGGTTTTGTAATGGGTGCATGTGGATCTTCCGGAGAGAAGCTTCGTCACGGAGAGAGTTTAATATACTTTTACCAAAAACCCCAAACGGCTTTTTTTCGAAACTAAAATAGACATATTTATTGGTCACTGGGCTTTTGGTGAACATTTAAGCAA
This sequence comes from Haliotis rubra, assembly GCF_003918875.1. NCBI lineage: Eukaryota > Metazoa > Mollusca > Gastropoda > Lepetellida > Haliotidae > Haliotis > Haliotis rubra. The sequence goes on along the minus strand of NW_025767212.1, from coordinate 763,533 downwards.
TTTTTTCTTGTGAAAGTATTGACCATATTTGGGGAGATAGTATTTTGTTATAAAAGAATATATTTATAACGAAATTATACAAATGTATGCATTTGCGAAGGCATTACAGTGTCGTCGTATGTAAAATAGATGATTACAAACGGTCCTTTCTGGTACTGGGAATGCAAATTTTGAGACGTTGGTGTAAAGTTCATACACGTTCAATCATTTCCTTTTACCATATGCGGGGTGGTGGGGTAGCCTAGTTGGTTAAAGCGTTCGTTCGATTCCCCACATGGGTACAATGTTTGAAGCCCATTTCTGATGTCCCCTGCCGTGATATTGCTAGAATATTGTTAAAAGCGGCGTAGGACTAAACTCACTCACTCACTAATACGAACAAAAAGCCCTCAGGCGAAATTGTTATTTTTGTCGCCGTTGCCATCGTTTCTTTGAGATGTCTCGGCCAGCCTAACACGAGCATCTGTTGTAAATCGTTCAACTGTCTCTTGACACGAAACTAGCTTAATTCTATGACGTTTAAACACTTCTTGAGCACGACTGTTCCGATATGTATATATTGAGTTGAGCTCTGTTTTGACAAAGTACTACGTCATTAGAAAAATATTCAGCCTTGAGAATAACACGTTATCTCCCCTACGTGTTTGGAGCTGCTGCTTGTTGTAACAAAGACATTGATAACTGTATATATGGGTGAATGAGTATGGTTTTACGCCGCTTTTAGCAATATTCCAGCAATATTACGGCGGCGGAAACCAGAAACTACATATGAACAGCGCATCGGAATCCTGCTTTTGGCGATATCAACCATACACTGCAATTATTGTCTTTGCAACATAACCAGAACCAGAGTCAAATATTTCACAAAGGTCGATTATAATACTACCATATTGGCGTGTACGCGTGTGCAAATGTGAAACGTGGCTAAACTGCTTTTAACAGCTAATTTGTTAATGTTGTGAGTGAGTGAGTTGGGTTTTACGCCGCACTCAACAATATTCCAGCTATATGGCGGCGGTCCGTAAATAATCGAATCTGGACCAGACAATCCAGTGATCAACAGCATGAGCATCGACCTGGGCAACTGGGAACCGATGACATGACATGTGTCAACCAAGCCAGCGAGCCTGACCACCCGATCCCGTTAGTCGCCTCTTACGACAAGCATGGGTTACTGAAGATTCATTCTAACCCGGACCTTCACGGTTAATATAATGTTATGTACGGTGAAATATCGTTTTCCCCGACACTCTTGTTCCGGAATGTACACATTCTGATATAATACTTATGTGATTGTCTGCGAACAAGATTTCGTTGATCTGTGAATGTGAAGAAACTATGTAATCTGGATGAACGGGGTTCCATTGTACATCAGAACGTACATCTACATATGTATGTGGAGATACACACGGGCCTAGATGAAATCAATTTTCTTCTTTGATAATGGCTTCAATATATTTTATGAAATGAACATATTTTGATATGTGTTTAGTTAAATTTTCCTGTAATATATACAAGGAAAGGAGACTGAAAGTCACTTCATTTTGAGCTTGACGTATTTAGATTTGCTTCTTCCGTGCCAACATTTGATCGAGGTACTGGTCCCCCGGTCTAGTGGAATGATGAGTGGAATATGCCAAAGGCTCGCCCTACTCTGTCAAACAAATTCATTTTGAGTGCCTTACCTCAGGATAAGTACATAACCGGAGCTTTGAGGAGACTCACAGTATTTTCTGACACCCACCCACCCTCATGATCGAGTCCACCGGCCCACGGGAATGATGGGTGGAATATGCCAAAGGCTCGCCCTACTCTGTCAAATCGATGTACCTCGGGTTAAGTTCACTACCAGTGATTTGGAATAAAACAAACCTCCCAACCTCATCCCCTCTCTATCTATCTCCTTTTCTCCCTCCCCCCTCTCTCTCTCTCCTCTCTCTCTCTTTCACTCATTCTCTTTCTCTTTCTTCCTCTCTATCTTCTCTCTTTCTCTCTATTTCACTCTCATTCTCTCTCCCCCTCTCTCTTTCTCTCTTTCACCCTCATTCTCTCTCTTTTTCACTCTCATTCTCTCTCTTTCTCGTAGTCTCTCATTTATCTCTCTCATTCTCTAATATAAACATTCCGTTAGTCTTCTCTCCAATACACGTGTGCGCACCATTCCATTCTTCCTTTTATCTCGCTCCTATATATTTCCTTCTTCTCTCTTTCACGCCCTCCCTGCTCGTAAATCATACACAATACGGTAATCAACAGGTGAGAGCCAGGTAAGCCTTATCCGCAGAGTTCTCAGCGAGGTGTCGGTATATCAAAGTTGATCAGATATCCGTACCATCTGGGCAGCCATTTGGAGTGTGTTTGCCCGCTAATGCGTGCAGTACAAGCAACAAGTCCCTGACAGTGTCGGCATGCTGCCTACACCAGGGATAAAATTGTTCCCACAAATGTTCAAAGGTTATCGGGGTAATTGTGAGGTATTTTCGTTCTAGATGTGTTTACCTTGGCTTCGGGTGAAGGTAAATATCTCAAACGATGTCAACGTCAACGTGCATGATGCTGGACATACTGACCATTGACGAGAACCAGACCTGTCCCATTACAGCTGAACCCCGATTAACCGGACAATTTCCGCCGATATTGTCTGCATTTAGCAATGTCCGATGTAGACTGATGGTCTTTTCATACTCGTGGGTTTCGGACAAAGACGTTCTACAATAGCAATGTTTCACTTAAGTTATTTAAACTATGGACTTAAATCTATACAGGACAACAAAGTTAGGGACATTTTGAATATTATTGTGGTCTTGCTCAATTACTTGCTCACTGATCACTTCACTAATTTTGCACGGGACATAATTATATCGATCGCATGTGTTGGATCGTCTTGTGTAAGAGAACAATGACTTCATACGTGCACAGGGACTAAGAGGCCTGTTGGCTGCAACACGTGAAGATTTGTCTCCCTTACTAAACAGGATCCGCAGTTCGTGGTTCAAGATGCACAGCTTGCCTGAGTATTGCCTTCTTATAGGAGCTCGACAGTTCCGTCAAGGTAGTTAAAGTCTATAACCTGAGTGAGTGAGTTCAGCTTTACGCCGCTTTTAGCAACATTCCAGCAATATCACGGCGGTGGGACACCAGGAATGGGCTTCACACATTGTACCCATGTGGGGAATCGAACCTGGGCCTACACCGGGCTGCCCCACCACCCAACTTTTCCTAAAACGATTCGAAAGTTTGTCGAACAACACTTGCTAAATAATGTTTGATCAGGGCTAAAACAAAACATCTAAGGCCTCATTAGAGCTTTCAATGTTTTCATGATTGGCATGTGGAGGACATTTCCTAGTGTGACGCATGGGTATTTTGACCTGCATCCCATAGTCTTTGTCAGATGAACGTTGGACTTGCCTGTGCATGTGTTTGTGACGCGTGGTTGCCGTGAAGCAAGATATCTGGCATGGTCACTATTTAATAGTACTTCATAAACACAGGACCTCCTATTTATGCGGGGCGGTGACTTAGCCTGATGGTTAAAGTGTCCGCTCGTCACGCCGAAGACCCGGGTTCGATTCCCCACATGGGTACAATGTGTGAAGACCATTTCTGGTGTCCCCCGCCGTGATATTGCTGGGATATCACCAAAAGCGGCGTAAAACCATACTCACTCACTCACTCAATCTTTACCCCATCAATTATACTAGTAAACCTATTGCTTTATCCACGCTGTGAGGGGTGCCGATCTTGGTATGCCCTAGATGGTATGCTCTATGTGTATGAAGGTATAAGGTCCAAGCAAACGGCCTATACGGGATGAGCCGGCTTATATAAATAGGTTCACTTGCAACATCTGATGTGTCAGCCAAACATCTCTGCATTCAGAGTACGTTCCCAGCCTATCACACCACAAAACACACAAACACGCAGGCATCTGAAACAAAGCAAAACATTAAAAAGTACTTGCAGATGTGTCCTGGAAGTTTACACCGGCTTGGAAGCATCGGTTTACCATTGGGGACACACCATCAGTCTTATCACCCAATGGTGTAATAGAAAAAATGTTCAGGAAATCTAACTTTGATCCAATGCTGCGTTAGAACCAAAAGTTCTACGATTTATCATCAACAGTTTGCTGTTAATGTTAATATCGCCAAAAAGAATATACCCTGGTGTATCTCCCTTTTTACAAGAAACATCACCTGTTTTGATATGTTGCACGTACCGGTTGCGAGTTTTTCAAAGATATGTCTCAAGATGCTTATTTGACAGCATTGATTATTTGAAGTGGGAGATGAAAGTTTCGCCTACTGACTTATTATCTAAGCATCGAGCTGGATCCGTTCTTCTTTTTTTATAGGGGGGGTGGAGGGGGGGTTTGTGGGGGTATCCTGCTGGTAAAGGCTTTCGAACGTCGGGTTCCATTCCCCACATGGGTACAACGTGTGTAGCCCGTTTTCCGGAGGAATTCTGTTAAAGCGGCGTAAAACCATATGCTCTCACTCGCTGTTGATTTGATAGTCGCACCATTAGAAAGCACCAATAAACTGATTATTTCCAAGCATATTGACTATTTCGTTGTAAACAAATATATGTTTTAGTGAGTGTGTTTTACGCCGCTTTTAGCAATATTCGAGCAACACCAGAACTGGGCCTCACACATTGTGCACATGTGGGAATCGAATCCGGGTCTTCGGAGTGACGAGCGAACGATTTAACCACTAGGCTACCCCGTTTTTTAAGTGCAGCTTGAGTACGTATCGGCGACTTCAGACACAGAGGGACTGGTGGCGTGAATGAGGCATGTTTCTAGCCGGACTGTATCCTTTGAAGATCCGGTTTGAATTGAACTTCGGCATGTCGGTCAGGTTCTTCCACTTGTTTAATGCACGTCATCGTGTCCCGGTTACGTAATTCGGTGCTCGTGATGTCAGTCACTGGATTGTCTGATTCAGACTCGATTGTTTACAAACGACCGAAACGTGTCAGTTGCCATATTGGATCACGTGATCGGCGTGCGCTGACTTTGCTTTGTAATAATTATGCAGTTCCAGTTAATATTGTTCAAGAACTGGGAAATACAAGTATAGTTAATTTACCTACTATCCTAAACGTAAGTCTTCTACGTGTGACGTCTACATTTTACGAATCAGGGCCTAGATTTTCGAAGCTCTCTTGGAGCTAAGATAGTCGTAAGTTAATGTTAATGTATGGCACTTACGACTATCTTAGCGCTAAGAGAGCTTCGAAAATCTAGGCCCTGAGCATAGCTAATCTACCTGCTATCCTAAACGTAAGTCTTCTACGTGTGACGTCTACATTTTACGAATCAGGGCCTAGATTTTCGAAGCCCTCTTAGCGCTAAGATAGTCGTAAGTGCCATACATTAACATTAACTTCGACTATCTTAGCTCCAAGAGATCTTCGAAAATCTATGCCCAGTGTTGTATGTCTGATCAGCCGCCATGTTGGAATCATTTGCTTGCTTGCAATTACGCCCTACAATACTTTTATTTTATCCATCAGCTCCCTTCTCGAGTTCCCCAACCTAACCACCTCATATTTGAAACGTTAGAGGTATTCGCTGACATATATGTACCGTTAATCGCTGTTGTTCTTCGTATCATCCGCCATATTGAAACCACGTGACCCACAAGCACTGATTGTGCATTGTTTGTGTATATTACTCCGCAGTGAATACCAGATTCCTTGTAACACAGTAACCTGCGCCCACTCCTGCCATAACCATCCACATCAAAGCGCTGTGAGTCACTCGGAGAACGCTTGGCAAAATATAGTTCTTCCTGAACAGGTAGGCGCCGAGGCTGGCACCGACAGAGCATATAGATGTGTAAACAAATCTCGGTTCCTGTGAAATAGGGAATATGATCGGTAACACATGAACTTATAGACGCCAGAGATTATCTATAATGCCGAGGTTGAGACACCTGTGGGGGTAGTGTATCTCGGTTTTGCAGCCTCAATGAAACAAGCTTCATATCAGGAAAATAAGGTTAAAGATATGTGTTCATGTTACTACACAAGTCAGTGGACTGTTGGCACATGTGTATGCATGTAGTAATTTGGGGTGTGTGATTGTACATGCGCTGATCTATTGAGATGACGAGCATTACACTATCTACTATCACGTGTGAACGTACTCTGGTTACAAACATACCCCGAACGTGTAAATGTATTACATATGCATATGTAACTTTAAATCACGTATATTTGCGCCATTTACTAACTTTAGGGAGTGTTTCTATTCTGGTTGCAAGTTGTACATACTTTATATGTAGATACTTTATATGTAAAGAAGTACCTACTGCTTTGTACACAGTAATGACATTCGGTATGTGTGAGGTTCAATGAAGAAAGATTCCGGACATATCATATCTATGAGATCCGTGTACAAATCAACATATTTTAGTATGATGTTAGTAGGTATAATGTAGTTTTTCATTCATATGTCTTCAACTTGACAATGGTTTAGTTAGTCTGACAATGGTTTAGTTAGTCTGATGACAATGGTCAATGGTTTAGTTAGTGTGCATGATGACAATGGTTTAGTTAGTGTGCATGATGACAATGGTTTAGTTAGTCTGCATGATGACAATGGTTTAGTTAGTCTGCATGATGACAATGGTTTACTTAGTGTGCATGATGACAATGGTTTAGTTAGTCTGCATGATGACAATGGTTTAGTTAGTGTGCATGATGACAATGGTTTAGTTAGTCATGATGACAATGGTTTAATGATGACAATGGTGACAATGGTTTTAATTGACAATGGTTTAGATGACAATGGTTTAGTTAGTATGATGACAATGGTTTAGTTAATGGTTTAGTTAGTCTGCATGATGACTGGTTTTAGTTAGTGTGCATGATGACAATGGTTTTACTTAGTGTGCATGATGACAATGGTTTAGTTAGTCTGCATGATGACAATGGTTTAGTGCATTAGTGACAATGGTCGCATGATGACAATGGTTTAGTTAGTCTGCATGATGACAATGGTTTGGTTAGTCTGCATGATGACAATGGTTTAGTTAGTCCATGATGACAATGGTTTAGCATGATGACAATGGTTTAGTTAGTCATTGGTGTTAGTCCATGATGATTGGTTTAGTTTGTCGACAACTTAGTCTGCATCTTGCATCTTGATAAATGTTCAATTAGTCTGCTTCGTGACCTATGTTTAATCCATCTATTATTAATACCGTTGTTTTCAAGCCAGCACACATATATCATTACAGCAGCAGTACACGCCCATGAAATATAACAACAAACTCTATTTCCTTCTCGAAGATGGTACCTCACATAATATGGTACCTCGTGTTAACAAGTTAACAACGCGTGCAATACTCCAGGCATAGGGAAATGTACGTCAACTGTGCATTGACCCTTTTCATGCATTCTCTAGCCTTGCTACAAGGCTGTACTGAATGATAAGCCCATGGATGTACAGTAATTCTGCCCTTTAAAGAGGCATGTCAAGTTAATCGGACAAGGACGCCAGTCTGTTAGAGGGATATTTATTTTCTTTACAATATTACCATTTAAACTATTAAATATTACTTAGAGACTTGTGCAAGTCTATACATTCTCCAAATATCGCGAGTGGGACGGTAGCGCGTGATCATACGAGAACGTTTCAGAAGCCGCTGTAACCATTCTCGCGTGTTTTTGTTTTTTCACGCTGCTCACAGTCGATGTTTTGTGGCCCTATTTACGTGATGGATGTACGTGTATGGTGTTATACTCCACGACTTCTCCACAGTCAATAAACACAACTGTTCGCACCCACCGCCCCCAGTCTTGAGTTCTAATAACCTCGAACTTAAGCATCCAATAATCAAATATCACTTAAATGTAAATCTTTGTCGGTGTATAAATGATTGAATTTCCGCTCACGTCACCTCTCAAGACATCCGTGAATCTACAAATATTTTAGCTGAGGTTGTGTATTTGACAGTCAGATCTCACTGTCGTAAAACAACGTCAGAAACATGAGGCTTGTATTGATGGGTGCCTGTCGTCACTCAGCCATGTCTGTACAAGCAGTGCAAGTCGATATACACCATATTTGCCTAGTGAAAGTTGCAAGACATTACATTATTCAAAGGTCATTGCAGATACACGGATAGTGCGTGTGGCATCGAGAGAGGTTGAAGCTGGTAAACTATAAGAAAAAGGATTGTAGTTTATGCATTGATTAATAGTTTAATACAACAACGGCTACGATTTGTTCAGATGTCTTAGCGGATTCTGGGGATGGTCATCAGGTAAGAGGACAACTATATAAAGTTAGGGTCAATATACCCATTATAATAAAAGAACACAGTCTAGTTGAGATAATACTCAAAACTTCTCAAATTTGATCCTTCCAGTTTTTACCCCATGGAGAGTCTTTGTTAGAGGAGCACCCCACCAACCTGAACTGCCGTAGTGAGTGAGTGAGTATGGTTTACGCCGGTTTTAGCAATAGACCAGCAATATCATGGAGGGAACACCAGAAATGGGCTTTACACACGGGGTGGAAGCGAACTCGGGTCTAAGGCGCGGCGAGCGAGCGCTTTAACAACTAGGCTGCGCAATCGACCTTGGACTTCCCGTAAGAGACGACGTAATTGTTTAGGTGGTCGAGTGCGCTGAATTGGCGACTTCGTACATAAGCAGAGGGCGCTAATTGCGGCTCATACATCAACCACTGGTTTGCCTGGTCTACTTCTTTGCCTAGTCCGTCGTCATGAAGCTGGGGAGCAATGATAAAATAACCAAGCAAAATACAAACAAGTTAAGTAACAATTGTATAGATTACAACTTTTTAATATCTCTGTGGCGATGTTTCGGTACAGTTCCTTATACCGTTATCATTCTAACGGACGGTATAAGGAACTATGCCGAAACTTCGTATTTCAGATACATATATTAAAGGAGTTGTAATCCATACAATTAGTATTTTGTCATTACCCAGAGACCTGTGAAGATCCGGGGTAGAATAGTCAGCAACCCATGCTTGCCACAAAAGGCGACTATGCTTGTCGTAAGAGGCGACTAACGGGATCGGGTGGTCAGGCTCGCTGACTTGGTTGACACATGTCATCGGTTCCCAATTGCGCAGATCGATGCTCATGCTGTTGATCACTGGATTGTCTGGTCCAGACTCGAATATTTACAGACCGCCGCCATATAGCTGGAATATTGCTGCGTGCGGCGTAAAACTAAACTCACTCACTCACTCATTACCCAGCTTCTAAAGATGCCTAACAAACAAGCTGTTATCAACCAATTTTGCCAGAATTCCATTTGAGTTTTTTAATACGTAAAATATCCACATAACATAACTTCAGTAATACATAACTCTACGCACACAGTCCATAATATATTGTATATATTTAAACATCCGGGTGTCGGAAGAGATCGTGCTGCTCCAAATATATACATCTTAAGGACGGAAACCCCCGAAAACAGGGGATGCTATGACGTGGAAATTGTTCACAATATGCATGTTCAGAGAAATCCTATGCGTAAACTGTGCAGTGTGTATTCATCCTTAAGACGTGCATACCGGGGAGGTAGTATTAAGTAATTGCCCGGATGTTTAACTCAAAACTGTTGATTATACAGGACGTCTTTTGCCTTCCAAGAAGTAAAGATTTGTTTTCACATAGCAACGAGAATGGTTCTAGATAAGTTGTGCATGCTTTGACTTTTAATACACATCGTTGAATATTTTGATATACTGGAACCTTACATGGCAATACGTGTAGTGTGTGACACCAGGTGTTCCGACAAAATAATGGAACATGCATACAGACCACACAGTCAACTGACGCCATATGCATCATATGCAATAATTACACATAGAACTAAACTAGGCAACATCCCCCGTGATGTGAAGTGCAGATAAGCGTTATAATGATGTGGTCGGGCAGATGCGCCGTTCTTGGTTCCGACCCACTGATATAACAGTTTTCACTACAGCTGAGAACATACGGCCGAGAATCAACAGCCTCACTACAGTAACGTGCCCCGAGATTCCTTGACATAACTTCGTATGAAACAAAGCGCCCGGGAACCCCTGTCGCCATATGTTAACGCCATGATGAATCTCTTCAGCCGTAAGCTGATGAAGCCTGAGAGTACGGTGAGAACGTGCTACTTGCTCCAGGTGCTCGTGACGAGAACGTGGCATGTCGGGAAGGTCAGGGGGGAGATAAGTGTGTGTCCTGCTTCACGCCCGAGGATAGACGTGCTTCTGTTTTTATGGGGCCACGTAGTGGTAATGAGACTTTCTTGTGGCCTATATACTTAGGCCATGTTCGTGATCTTGGTTTCAACTCTACCTTTTGTCTATTGCCAATGGAAATTTACAGTAGAATTGACATGTTCTAATGTTCTCAGTTTCTCAATTAAAGCATGCAATTTCACCTGAGTATTGCTGATGATAGTATTGGCTACTGTCTGTGTATATCCTGACCTCGAAAACACCCGACCACCCAATCCCGTGAGTCGCCTCTTACGAAATACATGGGTTACTGATGATGATCTGGATATTCACGGGTAGTAGTATTCACGAGTGAGTTTAGTTTTACGCCGCACTCAGCAATATTCCAACTATATATGCCGCTTGTCTGTAAATAATTGAGTCTGGACCAGACAATCCAGTGATCAATAGCATGAGCATCGATCTACGCAATTTATATATTTTGCCAGACAAACCAGAGGTTGATAGCATGAGCGAGTCTAGTCGTGTCACAATTTTACACAATCAAACGCCAGATGAACAAACACGGCACGGCTTCACGGTCATCCTATTCAGCTTGCACAATAACAGCTAGCACAGAGAAAGTCGCGACCCTCGCAGGATGTTTGGTATATTCACTGTTGTGGGGCCCTTTTGGCACATGAACGTAAGAATACTTGACCGCATCGAATTCAATGTTTTTGGTGAGAGATATATTTCAGTTATACTTATGTACATTCACTGTGGTAGGTGAGGTGAGGTGAGGTGAAATTAGGTTTAACGTCGTGCTTGAGAATATTTCGCTCATATGACGACGTGCATGCATGTGTATGTGTATGTGCGGCTGCTTGTACTAGCCCAGACTGAAGTTGGTTTTATAGTGCTAGCCCACTGAGATACCACGCCGCAGTGAAGCATGAATACCCCACTCAGACACATTATACTGACTCCGAGCCGACCAGTCCTTGTTGTACCCATTAATGCCGAGCGCCAGGCAGGGACCAACAAGTACCATAGTTTAACGTCTTTTGGTATGATGCGGTCGGGGATCGAACCCGCGACCTTCCGCTCTCTGGGCGGACGCTCTAACCACTACACCACGGAGGCGGTCCTCTGTGGTAGGACCCTTCTGACACATTAACGTAAAAGTACCTTACCGCATCGGATTCAATGTGTTGGGTGAGTGAAATATTTCAGTTATACCATTTATGACGTTGTGAACGAAGTCTTTCACTGTTACCTCTTGGATGACAGGGGAACATTCCGACAGATCAAGGACTTTAATCGAAGATTCGAACCCGTGGTTAGTAGATCCTGACACGACTAGACCACTGGGCCAATCTTGTCAACCTTGTCATTACAAATGCCAAACAAGTCCCCCAAACCCCGATATAATTCCTTGTAATAAACAAAGTTTCGAACAAATAGGTGTGACGTGATTAACAGCAAAACAACTCGTTCACAGCGTACGTGCAAAGCAAATCACATATCAAGCATTGGCGTTATTTATCTTGACAGAATGTGTTAAGATGCAGACACTCCATAAGGTGTGTGCATGGTTGCAACAGGTATGAGGACTCCGCCCCTGTTTTCTTGGCAGGAAATCCTTAAAAATCTATTCCAGAGGTAGCGTGGGTAGACGGGCACGAAGTAACACACAGGAGCCGAGCTAAAATAATCGGATTGATGTGTAAAACGTTAGGATATCACCTCCAGGGGTATCGGGAAATGCAAACTGTTCTGACATTTTGTACTGTTGTTCGTGATGTTGGGACGCACCAATGTTTACAGTTAAATTTAGCTGCGGTGTATTGGCACACTCAACCACTGACTCATCGCTAACTATGATACACGGTCGTCATGGACAACATTTACCTCGGTAACTACAATAGTAAGCTGGTTCCACTCTTCAGGAGATTGGTTGAAGATGCTTGTGGAGATTGTGTACTTTCTTTTGAGTTGTTCCTGGTTGCTGCGGGGCACAGGTGACCGAATGATCAAGGATCTACACCTCTCAGCTGAGGTACCCACTTGGCCTTACAAGGAGACGCGGCTGTTGAGTTCGAGCCCAGGTTTAACCCGATTGTGACCTATGGTTTGGCAGCGACTTACTAGTGGAAAAGAGGCATTATAATGACCCGGGTCATGTTGTGCTTTCCTGGTTAGTTTGAACAAAGCAAACCAGTGGTTGATATGATGAGCAACGGTTAAACAGGAAATGATAGCGTACACTGAACTAGTACTCATGTGCCACGACTGGATATGGGATTTGTACGTCATTAACCGGTTCGAATCTTCAGGCATATGTCTTTGGTTGAAAGTATTAAGGGCAACAGAACCAACATGTTCAAGGTTAAAATTGATAATAATTTATTAGAAAACAATTGAAAACAGAGTGAGTGAGTGATTGTGAATGAGCGATATATACGATATCGGTCTGTGAACGATCCCACTGTGTTTCCAACGAACCAATGCACATGGTTGTTTAGAGCAGGACAAGCTTATTCTCTTTGTGAACATCTGATCACTGATCATCGTCACTGTTTTTCAGTGATCCATTCATATACCATTTTCACTGCTATTTGAACTTTTAGTACCAATGGAATCTGTTTGGACGGATAATCGAGACTGGCTATTCTTTGGCATTTACGTCTTATGTTTCTAACATTTACAACTTCAACGCATCAGTGACAAAAATGATGTCCGAGGCAATTAGCTAACTTGTGCCTCATTTTGGTGTTTTTTTCTTGTTCTTGTTTGATCTAATTTTTTGTGTGTGCATGTGCGTGTGTGTGTGTGTGTGCGTGTGTGTGTATGTGTGTGTAAATAGTTGATTAGTCTTTGCATGTGTTTGTGACGGGAGTCAACGGAGGGCCAGGAAACGCTCATCTATTCCCACACATAAGCCCTATTTGACAGTGATTCATAAACACATGGCCATGATATAGTAGGAAACGTAAAAGCGACTCTGCTTTTAGCAGAGATTTCTTATGGTTATGGAAATAGTTGTGTCGCTTTGGAACACTTGGGATGAGTGTTGGTGTGTTGGGATTGGCTCGGGCCTGGCATGGAGGGAGCAATAACTTGTAGAATGTCTGCTGGTTTGGTCGGTACAATATCTTACAACTCTCATAGCAGTGTACTTCCAACCATCGACTCGGTCATCAAACACTGAGTTAAAAGGGGCCTTCATTTAATTTGCCATGTCACATAAACAATACCGTTATTCTACTTATAACTCTCAATGCATTTAGGCCAGGTTACTAGAACATTGCTAAACTAACATACAGTGCCAAACATAGAGTTGTATAAAGGTTTAATATGAACATTTTTTATACGACCCATCCGGAGACGTTAACGCAGATGGATAAAAGTCTGCGGTGGAAAGGGGATGAGTATATGCTCCTAGAAAGAGTGAGTGAGTTATATTCTAACGTCGCCTCTGCATTAGTTCAGTCATTGAGTAGTGAGTAAATGAGTTTTAGTTTTACGCCGCACTCAGCAATACAAGTCAAAACATTCATTACATAACAGTCTCGTGTCCTATTGACTGGGTTCCATCCTATTGCGCAACTTAGTACAATAACCAGCCCAGAATTTTGAGACCTATTCATTCAACTGGATACATAAATGATACATCTAAGCACTTGTATATTGCAACACTACGCTCCTTCTAATCCTTGCAATCACGTCGTGCAGCGTGCTCTGTCGTACAGCGTGCTCTGACAAACGGAAATCTGGAAATCGTGGAAATCTCAAAACGAGGCTCTGCCGCTAGAAAGTGTGGCGGTCTGGTACGGATTTCATATTATATCAATCACATTGTGCGTTACAAAACTACACTGAATACGCGCAAAGATCACACATCAGGTGTAACCAGTGAGCCAGATGACATGTGAATCATTTTACGAACTCATCAAACAGAGGCAGTCTGTGACGTCTAAGTTGAGGTCATGCTGTCTACACCTCGCCATAAAGTATAGAAATACGATGTTATTAAAGTTCAAAATTAAAATTAACTTGTAAATACCATTTTCATATGAAACAAAGAACTGAAATTCAGTGTAGCCCTAGTTGTTTGTGGTGTCTCTTTTCACTTTCACACGAGAAACTTCGGATCGGCTGAAAAATTGGTCATTGTCTGAATAGGTTAATGAGACTCATGTTTCGGTTTGTCCAGCTATATGGCGGTGGTCTGTAAATAATCGAGTCTGGACCAGACAATCCAGTGATCAACAGCATGAGCATCGATCTGCGCAATTGGGAACCGATGACATGTGTCAACCAAGTCAGCGAGCCTGACCACCCGATCCCGTTAGTCGCCTCTTACGACAAGCATGGGTTACTGAAGATCAATTCTAACCCGGATCTTCACGGGTAGTCATAGAGTAAAGAAGGTAAGAGTGGAATGTGTTTGTAAACAACCTATTATTTTATGTTCTCGGGTCTATCAGATTGCCTGGAATACTGCAGATATCAACGTTATGTTACTGTATATTTTTTCGTCGATCAAAAGAAATGTATTTATTGAAATAAACACGTTTCTTGAAAAAAATCAGTGTTATGAAGAATAGCTTTTACAATTATATGATATGCAAATTCTTTTAATACTAGGGTATCTGAGACTAAAAGATCATTTTAGCTGTACATTTTCGGAAATAGAGTTTACATATATGGCATTATTTAACCGCGGACACAGACAAAATTACTGTGTTATATTATATGTTGAAAATAGCAAATATGCTGGTGATATGGTCTCACGCGTCAAACAAAAGCAAGGTTATATTTGTACTAATGAAAGCACATATCCACATTTACGTAATACATTAGTAAATAAAGAAATACCATTTTAACATATCAGTGAGTGAGTATGGTGTTATGCCGCTTTTAGCAATATTCCAGCGTTATCATGGCGGGGGACACCAGAGATGGGCTTCACACATTATACCCATGTGGGGAATCGAACCCGGTTCTTCAGTGTGATGAGCGGACGCTTTAACCATTAGCTAGGCTACCCCACCACCCCTTTAACATATCAAAATAGTGTGAGTGAGTGAGTTAAGTTCAACGCTACTTTTAACAGAAATACATCACACCGGGTGGGATGAAACCTCGAAGTGATGCATAATTCACACGTTAAGCCCAATGGAATAAAAACCACTTGTATGCTGCCGACACCTTTGAAGCTGGGATTCGAACCCACAACTACACAAGGGACGCATCATCTAAGGCAGAAACACCAATAACCATAGTTATGCACTAAGTTACCGAGATTCCCCAGACCTGATCGCCGTGAGACACGGTCCCTGCTGGGTTGCTCATAAACATCACAGGGGCCCATCCTCGGCGCAAGTCAGGATGCTAATGATCTGAACATTTGACAGACATCTGTGGAAATTAACAGACATCCAAGGCAGCAAACAGACTTCTGAGGCTGTGACGCAGTCAGCGGTCAACGCCTGGTGAAATAAACCCATCTCCCAGAAAACCCCGATTCCACTGAGATAAGATTATGGCATGACACGATAACGTGTTCAATCAGATTTTGACATTCGTGATATCTAACAGAAAGCGTTATCTGTTTTAAGGGGTAAGTGTTGATTTTGATATATGTGCTATAGAAAGGTCGGTATTAACCGTTGACAGATTTTAATGACTACAACACAGTGTTTTGGTTGCTGATTGATAATGGCGAAAAAACAACCGTATCTGAGGCATGATTTAGTTAAAAAAGTAGAGGCGATGAAAACAAATAAAACTTGGGTTGTTTTAACTTTTCCGGAAAGTGATTTGGGTTTAAAGCCGCTTTAAATAATATTTTAATAGTGCATGGTATAGGAAGAAAGCCTGAAATGAACGTCGTGACCGATGACGAACATTTGGACAATGAACTAAGATCAGCGGATCCTGGCGAGGATAAGAGACATTAATCTCAGAATTCATTTATTTTTTTCTGAATTCGTTATTTTAGATGAGGAATCCATTTAAATGTGTCATTCCAGTATATTGCCCTGAAAAACCCATTCGCGGAATTTGGCTCAGTCTAAATTTCAGCTAACATTCTCATTCATTGTGTTTAATGTGTCTCGGGTGTATCGGCAGATCAGGATATGCTTATACTTTTCGCGAACACCTGGTGTCTTCACTCATTTTTTCAGAGATCCATTCATATGATTGTCACCACAACTGTGTCTCTGAAATTCAACTGAATTCCTTTGGGTGAATAACCGAGACTGATTGTTCTCTGGCGTTGCCATTTTAGATAAAAAATGAAGACCAACAAGTTATATTTCTACATATTTACTTGATATAAGATTAAATAAATAAAATTTCCTTTAAATACAAATAAATGTTAGATAATATCATATCCCCACTTCGAACAGCTAGCATCTCATGTTTTGTACATATGTCTATATCACAGCAAAGTGTCAGTCACGTGGGTATCACATTCCGGAAATGACGTTGGGCTAGGGTTATCGACCCTTGTTTTGAAAATTCTCTGCCTTGGGTCAACGCTTCTCGCCGAAACCACACCCGGAGAAAATGTTTTGCTCCGGTTCATGACAGTGTGTCTACTTGGTAATATCACCCATACATGTATACACATTAGCTACTCTAAATTGTGCCTTTTTCACGTAACGTTAGAAACCAAAAATAATTTAGAGACAGATATATGTAATCTTAGTATATACTGGCACACTATAGTAAATCAGCTAGTTGATACTTGTCATTTACTACTTGTCACTAAGTACATTGTTAAAATGTATCCATTTGGCATTGTTGCCCTGCGAGACTTGGTCACATATCGAAAAGTCCCAGAGAATTTTCAAGGGTGTTCTTTAGTCAATCACACGAAACGAACAGGTTCCAATATCCGATGTGGAATCCTGCCACAGTTAGTGCCTGTCTGACAAGTCAGAATCACTGTCACGTGACTTCTTTCCCTTTGAACCGTGTTTACATTTAGGAGAGGACGGTGTCTTGTCTGTTTTTTCCTTCTTCGTTTTCGACTTCGCCTTACTCTTCTTCTTCTCCTCCATCTCCTCCTCGTTGTCGTGCTGTATTGACATGATGCGCTGCCTCACATACACAAACGGCCTGGACTTCTTAGGCAGGGGGGTTTCTTTGGGAGGTTCTGGTTTGGATTGCTTCTGGCGATACTTGGCAGCAGCTGCACTTGCTCCAGGACTAGAAACTGGAGGGGGTACGGGCTTCGCTTCAGGTTCCTTCTTTTTCTTTGAGAGAAGTCTCTGCATGAATCCCATCCCTTTTTCTTTCTTTGGGGGAGGTTGCGTCTTTTTCGCATCGTCCGCTGACTCCTCTGCTGATTCTTTACTGGTCCTCCTCCTATCACTAAAATCTGTCTGAGGATCTGATGACGAGACATTGGAGGGAGTCAAGGAAAGGGTGACAGAATCTCCTGAGGCAGCAGACATATAGGAGGATGTTGATATGTCTGAACATGAAGAGGGGGTCCTGGTCTCACAGATAGCTGGAAGTGATGGCCTCTGTTGGGGTTTAGCTGTTTTCTGGGCTTGGGAGTAGAGTTCTGGTTGTGGAGATGGTTGAGGATCAGCCTGAGATGCTTTGACTGGAATCTTACTAGGTGAGGTTCCTCTTTGTTGATTATTCTGAGAAACCTTTTTCATATCCTGTAGTTTTTGGGTAGGAACAGTGGCTATTCTGCCTGGGGCGGAGTTGTATCTAAGTAGAGGTAGACGGCTTGTAGGAGACTGGCTCCCAAGGCGAACAGTCGAAGGACTGTCGACTGAATACTGTCTGGGTAAACTTTGTGTTCTATAGCCAACATTATCCTTAGATTTGTCCTGCCCTCGACCTTTCAAAGTGGTTATCGGCTGTGGTTTCCTCACTGGAGATCTTTCATTCCGTATGTGCTTAGGCCTGTTTGGATCCTGGTCCTGGTGGGACTGATCCTTTGGTTTGAGAATAGCCTTTGTCTCTGCCAAAAGAAGCTGGAGCTGTTTCTGTCTTTCGTCCTCACTAGGTGACCCTGGTGACATCTTCCCATCTTTACAGCTTCCCGTACTGTCGACCATCACAGTAGGAGAACTCTGCCCTGAGGAATCAGAACCTCTGGTTCGACTGAGAAACGATTTTCCGAAAAATACATCACCCTCACAGCCACGGGGCGTGGGGCTGTTCAGTTTCTCAGATACATTTCTCAGCTTTGATATGCACTGAGTTATTCTTCCGTCAAGAGCTGCAGGATCTGTCTCCGTCGACACATCATGTCTCTCAGCCCTAGATGTCATAGTGTCCTTATCTTCAACCCTAATTTTAGGAACTATACTCTTTTGAGAGGTAGAACCTCCAAATTTACTATCAGCAATTTGTTTGGTCTGACTAAATGTACTAGTTGCTTTGTCAGTCTTCGAAACATAGAAAGTCATGGTCCCTTTCGAAAATAAGTGTCGGATAGGGGTAGATGTCTCTTTCTCGAACGTCATTTTCGACACTGTGTTCACACCAACACTGACGGAGTTCCTGAGTGGCTCTTCGCGTCTCTTCAAGAGGGGACTACCCTCAGGGGTAGAAGCAGGTACGAGAGTTTGGGTTCCTGCTTCAGCAATTTCAAACGAGTCGGTCCATGTTTCGCTGTCCACCATCTCAACATCTTCTTCATCAGTAGTCAGATCATCAAGCATGAAATCAAAGTGTGCTTCAGGAACAACGATAATATCATCTACGTCTATCTCACTTAGTAAACCTATATATGGCAATGATTCTGTTGAGGTTGCAGCATCCCTGCTCTCATATCTCAGTTGGTTCTCAAGATCTTCAAAGTCAGTGGATGTTGATATACATTTGTCATAAAGGGTGATGGTAGATGTTTGTGTTTCACAGTCAGTCACATCAAAGGTATTTGATATTATTGATAAGGCCATTGTACCGACATCTTGAGTCAAGGGCATCTGAGGCATGGTACAACTATCTGCGAAATGTTTCTCCTCCATGAACAGAGACTGGTGTTCACAAATAGCACAGTCTATCTTACTTATATCTGTCTGAACTTCTTGAAACGACATCGTTTTGCCACATAACACTTCACGGTCTGGCGTTACCTGAGTTTCCTTGCATTCTGTCTCTGGTTTGTCATAGATAAGGATCTCGGTTGTCATAGACCCTTCATCGCGGAGTTTGATGATGTCTGTGGACGTCTCGGAGTCTTCGGTCTTTATCTCCACACCTGTCTGGGCATCGGTCATCACAAGCCTTTCGGTCAGTGTCTCATTGTCCGCTACTGTGATGAAGGTCTCAGTGCCATTATCTCGCATGGTCACAACCTCTGTATATGTTGAAGATTCCATGGTGATCACTGGGTTCGTACACACGCCCATTTCTATGGTAGCAGGTCGTGGAGGGGAGACACCAGTGTTGATCATCTGAGGTTGAGGGGTTATGGTCCACTGGTCAACATAGTGTACGCGAGGGGTCCCTGTTTCCTTGTCACTGGTGTTCACGTCTAACGTTTCTGTACTTGCACAAGATGTTAGCACTTGCATGTCACATGTTTCTGTGGTCTTTGTTTCCCTTTCTACACACTCTGTGCCCACATTCATGTCATGGCTTGGTGCTCTTTCAACACTACTTCCACGTCTCGATGATGGAGGATCAGTTACAGTTGCAACTGACTGAGTAATAGCTCCAATATCTCCTTTAAGTTCTTTAACAGGACTTGTTCTTGAATCTTTCGTATAGGATTTTGTCTGTATCTCCTTATCATGGATCATAGTCTTCATTGTGTTAGTTGCCTTCAGTCTACTCTCTGGACTTGCCTGTGTAGTCTTATCGCCCTGGTTCACTTTCCCTGTAGAGGTAGCACGGTCAGAGGTATTTACACCGGTTGTAATTGTTGCTCTCTCAGACGTGGACAACTTCTCCGTCCAAGTTACCTTACTCTCAAGGCGTACAGGAGGCATTGAGGTTTCCGTGTCCACACAGTTCACTTTCTCTGTCCATGTGACTTTACTGGCCTGTCCACTGTAGTCAGTTCCTATACCAGTATCACGTCGCCGGACACGGAGTGTTTGTGTATTAATTGTCTTAGCATCTGGGGCTGCCATTGTGAAAATGTCCTTCATTACTATAGGTTCAGATGAGGTTTCTTTTTCAAGCATCTCTGGTATGACTCTAACTGGATATATAGTGTTGGTTTCCACATCAGTCATTTCAACTGGTGCCTTCTGATATCGTTCCCGTTCTCTTCTTGTCGACCTCCAATCACCTGTATGTCCACGAGCTGACAGTGAGCTAATAAAGTCATCTTCTGACTCAATGCCTATTGAAGATATCTCTGTCTGGATCCTTCTGCTACGTATGGGTGTTTTGGGGGATGATATCTCAGCCTCTGCTCTTCCTGATAAGCCACCAGTGGCGCTTGACGGTTTGGCAGCCGGGCGATTAACCCTACCTGATGCAGAGGCACTGACATCCTGGCTAGGCTCTTCGGCTTTCATGGTCTGGACATACTGATCATACACAATCATCTTTTCTGTCTGAGTTTTCAGTGATCTAGAGTCAGTTACGGAAGTCATGGTCCCTTTAGTTTTGGAATCATAGCAATAGACACTGACACCTCTGTCCCTCATTTCCGGTGTATCAGTGCACGTTTCCCGCGACGTAAGCACGACTTTGTCTGTTTGAACTTCACCATCAACGATTTTCTTGGTCACATCGGATGACATTGTTGTGCCACTGTCAACCACCGTCCGAATATGGTCCGCATCTGTTTGTGTTTGCTGACATTTGCTCTCGGTGAAGTCTTCTGCTACACCGTTGACATCAGAGCCATTTGACACTGAAATATGCCCTAGTCTAACATCCCCTGGAATAAAATGTACCTGATTCATCATGTCACTGGGCACACAAGGAAGACTGGGCTCCAACAACAACGACATCTTCTGCTGAATCTCCTTCTTCAACAATAGCATCTCTACACCCTTGTCCTTCATTATTATCTGTGTCAAGCTGCAGGTACTTTGCAGGTTCTCGTAATTCTCCTGCAGCCAGTTTTTGTTCTCAATAAACTGCAGTACATTGTCACCAACCAAATCGTCAATCTTTTTCAGGAGTTCTTTTTCAGTTGAACGCACTTTGGAAATGTAACTTATAGCTAGATCACGAATCCGTTCCCGGATTTCTTTTATAAGTGTTTCATACTTTTCAATGACTTTCAGTCTTTGCCCCGTCTCCCCCATCCTACCTTTACACTGCTGGAGCAGCGTGTCAAGCGTCACCTTGTATTTCTCAAACCCGTCACTGAAGCAACACACGTCGTGATCCCGATGATCCTGGAACGTGCAGACCACACATATACACTTCTCACAAGGCTCGCAGTAGAACCGTACAGTCTCCTCAGGATGGCTCTTACACTCAATATCCTTCTCACCTTCAATATCAATTAAACTATGCTTCTGGGTAACCTTGGTTGTCATATGAAGATCCACACAGTTTTTACATAACAACTTGCTACAATCCAGACATTTTGAACATGCCTCGTTCCTCCGAGGCCGAACGGTGTGACATATTTCACACGGGGGGACTTTACAACGCGTACGTTTTTGCACCACCTCGGTTAGATTTGACACGAGGAAATTGTCCTGTAACCTCCGAACTCCGCCGCTCGGTATCTCGGTCTTCTGACGACACAGAGGACAAGTGATGTAACGGCTGTAAACTCCATACCGAGACGGTCGTGTCGAATCCGCGTCAATCTGTTTCTGCAAACAGCCGGAGCAGAACGTGTGTAAACACACCAGGGTCTTCGGCTCCTTAAAAGTCTCCAAACAAATCTTGCAGATCAGAAACTGATCGCTAATCTCCTTCATTAGTTTTGTGCCCGTAGCCATATTGGAGAGTGTTTCTCAAACAAGGTTGTTTATTTTAGGAAAATTTCTAATCTGGCTTCTAAGGCCTATCTGTTGATGATTATACCATCAGTGCTGAACACTCACTGATCCGTCGTGGTGGTATAAATCCATATAAAGTACTTTTGAATAATATCTTTTGTATGATACAAAACAAATGTTCATACCTGTTTCACAGATATCCATGAATTTCACCACTGTCGTTCAGATAGTGAAATAAGTGCGAAACAATTATACAACAAACACCTTCTGTTCACAGATTACCACGGGAAGGTGTACTCACAAGCTCTTTCCTTACTTCATAGAGGGAAGATTTTTCCCACCACTGTTTGATAGCTTGTCTCGGTATGGTGGTAGGTAGTTTTATGCAGGGTAATGTTTACGTGTCGAGTTCCGTCGACTGCAGCCGGCAGAACAGCTGATAAGGGCTGTGAGGTCTTCAACAACTTGTAATGAATTTAACAGCTCGGCTGAAGTAGGTAACATAGCATAATGCAGATATGTTGCAGTTATCCACACACGGGGTATCACATACAGCAGGGGGCTGCCGGTGGAGGCATTCAGCCACCTTTATGGTAATAACCGTGTCGGCCGAGCGAGTCCGTACGTTCTCACTTCCGAGTGCTGCGCTTGCATTGTTCGTAGCACCTTCACAAGCAGCACTGAACATCTGGAATCGTTCTTCGGCTCGGTCGAGCTGGCATGGGAAGGCGATGCACAGAAATCAAAATCTCTCAATGTTTATCGAATTATACCTCGTGAGAAAGTTCCTCATGCTAATTGGCCCATGCGGCATGCTATTGCTAAGCGTTAGAGACTGGCTGATTTCACCAGCCCTCACTTGAAGACCTTGACATCATGCCATCGAGATTCCATGATCTGTGAAAGAGATAAACCATGATTTAGTTACTTAAAGAATAATTGAGACTATTCTGATTTGCTATATTTTCAAGATCTATTTTCACAACGGTGAAGAGAATACTCACAGCGTCATAGATTAAGCGTCGATAACACACACGTAAACAAACGATGCATAAACACAACGGTAGAAAACACCTGTGAAAACATTATATTTACCTGACACACAATCGCACGCTACAGGCGTCTTCGCAATCAATACAGACAGCCGTTGGTAGCAGGGTACTAGTTTGGACGTTTCATTACAGCAAATCACTCCATGAAGTCAGTTCGCTTTGTCAGCATCTTCAGAATGTCTGAAATAGCCCGTTCTTCTTTCTCGTAGCACACTAGACCCTTGTATGTGATCTTGAACTAACAATACAGCCTTAAACAGCCTCCACGTCCAGTCTTTAAATACCTGTAACGTCCACTGAGTCAATAGGTGGCCAAAATGTGTACTCAGTCCCGTTTCTGACTGACCACGGCTTAAACGATTACAGAGACATGTAATAGTCGGCACTGACCAGCCGGCCCCATTAGCATCCTGGGTCGGCACGGTAGGCAAAGGAATGTTAGAACTTCTCCGGGAAACAGAAGCTTCGTTATGTTCTCGCTGGGTACAAATAGAGGTTCTAGTGTTCTGGACCACCTCACACACGCCTCATGATATATTAATCTTCCTTCCGCTCCTCATATTTCCGTATCAGGTTTTTTGCAAACGCTGCGGAGTGTTTTTATGCGCTGTCACTTTGTAATCCATTTATAGATATTCCTTTGTAGCCAGCGACCGATGCCGTGAAATTCATGAATGATAAATAGGCGAATGGGTATCCAAGTATCTACATTATCCCCCGCGTGAACGAACCACCGTCTTCATCTGCCAGGGTTTGGTCCGTGTGTGCCGGCATGCATCAGAATCGGCACCTTTCCATTGATAAACCACTCCGATCGCTGTCAGAGTCAACATCCCATCTCCACGTGCCGTGACGTCATCATCTCGCGCGTTCTCACAGACTCCCACAGACTGCTCCTCTGCTCCAAGTCGCGGTATGCTATATCTGTGTGTGTAGAAAACCTTAGCTCGGCCGTGCAGACTGTTGACTAGATAACACCATCCCTGAGGCTTCAAGAATGACATACGCACGTTCATGACACAAAAAAACATCGCATTTCTTTTATTAAGGGCGCCTCGCTTGGTCGACATGCAAGTGCGCGCAACCTTACGTATAAAACAGAAAAAATGTTTATTTTATTTTAACGCTTGTAGTTTTAAGTTGTAAATAACTTGTAGAGCTCGGCTGTTATCGGCTCCCGTGACGGGCTGTGATATGTCATCGCGTGATTCCTAGTAACCTTCACAGCGAGGATCATCAGGCCCTGCGTGCTCTGCTTGTCTGTCAGGAACTAACCTACATTATCAAATTGTACACAAACACATTGAAGATTGCAGGCAACATTTAAATTTGGCAGGACGGAGTTAAGACAGAGTCATGTTTAAAGTTAACGTTCTATATTTTTTAATAATTTTGATGTCTACACCTGAGGGACAACATAAACAGTTTCCTAACATAATCTGCATGTATTCACAGGATAACGAATTACTAAGTACATGTAATTTTAAAGTATTTTGAAATAGGGAAAGGATTTGTTTGTTTGTTGTTTAACGCCAAACTCAGCAATATTTCAGGGATATGGCGGCGGTCTGTAAATCAGACAATCCAGTGATCAACAGCATGAGTATCGATCTCCTCAATTGGGATACGATGACATGTGTCAACCAAGCCAGCGAGTCTGACCACCCGATCCCGTTAGTCACCTTTTACGACAGGCATGGGATGCTGAAGACTAATTCTGATCCGGATCTTCAAGGGTCGAATTAGGAAAGGGAATATTAGTATACAAGTACACGTATAGCGCGACGTGGCGTTTGGTTTGAATGGTTATGCATATCAGGTATCTTAATCATATACTTGCTCCTGCCCTGAAATTGTGGACAGAATTTATTTATAGCCTTGTTATTTACTGTACTTTGTAAAACTAAATTCGCTGAATCAGTGTAGTTTAGGGAGAAATCATAACATTCGCTGGATCAGTGTAGTTTAGGGAGAAATCATAACATTCGCTGGATCAGTGTAGTTTAGGGAGAAATCATAACATTCGCTGGATCAGTGTAGTTTAGGGAGAAATCATAACATTCGCTGAATCAGTGTAGTTTAGGGAGAAATCATAACATTCGCTGGATCAGTGTAGTTTAGGGAGAAATCATAACATTCGCTGAATCAGTGTAGTTTAGGGAGAAATCATAACATTCGCTGGATCAGTGTAGAAATCATAACATTCGCTGGATAGTTTTTAGGAGAAATCATAACATTCGCTGGATCAGTGTAGTTTAGGGAGAAATCATAACATTCGCTGAATCAGTGTAGTTTAGGGAGAAATCATAACATTCGCTGAATCAGTGTAGTTTAGGGAGAAATCATAACATTCGCTGGATCAGTGTAGTTTAGGGAGAAATCATAACATTCGCTGAATCAGTGTAGTTTAGGGAGAAAACATCATAAGTTTAGGGAGAAATCATAACATTCGCTGAATCAGTGTAGTTTAGGAGAAATCATAACATTCGCTGGATCAGTGTAGTTTAGGGTTTAGGAAAATCATAACATTCGCTGAATCAGTGTAGTAGTTTAGGAGAAATCATAACATTCGCTGGATCAGTGTAGTTTGTAGGAGAGAAATCATAACATTCGCTGAATCAGTGTAGTTTAGGGAGAAATCATAACATTCGCTGAATCAGTGTAGTTTAGTTTAGGGAGAAATCATAACATTCGCTGGATCAGTGTAGTTTAGGGAGAAATCATAACATTCGCTGAATCAGTGTAGTTTAGGGAGAAATCATAACATTCGCTGAATCAGTGTAGTTTAGGGAGAAATCATAACATTCGCTGGATCAGTGTAGTTTAGGGAGAAATCATAACATTCGCTGGATCAGTGTAGTTTAGGGAGAAATCATAACATTCGCTACAGTTTGATATTCATCATTCTGTATTTTAGCATTCTTTTGAGGCGAAAACTCACTCACTCACTCACTCACTCACTCACTCACTCATTCACTGTGCAGTACAGAGTACACAATAGATCAAACCAAAAATACAACATACTTCATGCCTAAGAATACAATACACTTTATATCTAGAACACAATGCACAAGCGCACAACATCTAGAACAAAAACAAAGCACGCTATATCTAGAACAGAATGGGCGGTGGGGTAGCCTAGTGGTTAAAGCGTTCGCTCGTCACGCCGAAGACCCGGGTTCGATTCCCCACATGGGTACAATGTGTGAAGCTCATTTCTGGTGTCCCCTGCCATGATATTGCTGGAACATTGCTAAAAGCGGCGTAAAACGTAACTCACTCACTAGAATAGAGAACGCAGTATTTAGAACGCGGTATACAACACACAATATCTAGAAGACCATACACATAACGCAGTACCCAGAACGCAATACACGTCCCTGAGTACATGCAACACGATGCACCATACCATAGGCGAATCCAGGAATATTGAAAGGGGGGGAGTGTCTATCAGGCGGTACCCCTCCTCGGCTCCGTCAGTGCAAAACATTAACTTCAATGTGATCTTAAGTCATTTTCAAAAGGGGGTTCGAACCCCCTGAACCCCCCTCTGGATCAGCCAGTGCATACGAAATATACAGCGAAAAGACACAACTTGTCGGACAAAAAGCTGCCCCAACAGAGCGTGTCACTCTGGGATCTTCAAAGCACGTTGCCTTCACTCTCCAGAAAACTGTTTGCTTCAGCTTGTGACAACTGCTGTGATAACTGCTTGTGACAATCACCCCATCTCTTCGTCTGGGAACTTCATTTTCCGCCGTGTCTGGAAAAAAGGTACAAATTCTTCTTACGTCGGGCAAATTACCCAATTAGTCGGACAAATCTACAAGGGCTGGCCCCACCGCCCCCCACCGAACTATTATAGGCGAAAGATAAGTCTATTTAAATCCCCAAGAGTTCAAAGCTGTTGATTCCTTCATCGCCACTACTTATTAAATTTGTGTTCTGGACTAAATAGCTCTGTCTGGCTGTGTGCAAATTGAATTGTATCTCCGCCTGAAATCGGTAATTATTTATCTGTGATATGGTTATTTTAAAACAGAAAACAGTAATGGTAGTGTTGTTGGCCCATTGTTTTATGAGTGACAGTGGCAGCAGTAATGGTAGTGTTGTTGGAATTGTTTTATCAGTGACAGTGGCAGCAGTAATGGTAGTGTTGTTGGTTGTTTTATCAGTGACAGTGGCAGCAGTAATGGTAGTGTTGTTGGTTGTTTTATCAGTGACAGTGGCAGCAGTAATGGTAGTGTTGTTGGTTGTTTTATCAGTGACAGTGGCAGCAGTAATGGTAGTGTTGTTGGTTGTTTTATCAGTGACAGTGGCAGCAGTAATGGTGGTGTTGTGTTGTTGGTTGATGGTAGTTTGTTGGCATCAGTGACAGTGGCAGCAGTAATGGTGACAGGTAGTGTTGTTGTTGGTTGTTTTATCAGTGACAGTGGCAGCAGTAATGGTAGTGTTGTTGGTTGTTTTATCAGTGACAGTGGCAGCAGTAATGACAGTGGCAGCAGTAGGTAGTGTTGTTGGTTGTTTTATCAGTGACAGTGGCAGCAGTAATGGTAGTGTTGTTGGTTGTTTTATGGCTTTGTTTTATCAGTGACAGTGGCAGCAGTAATGGTAGTGTTGTTGGTTGTTTTATCAGTGACAGTAATGGCAGCAGTGGCAGCAGTAATGGTAGTGTTGTTGGTTGTTTTATCAGTGACAGTGGCAGCAGTAATGGTAGTGTTGTTGGTTGTTTTATCAGTGACAGTGGTTGCAGTAATGGTAGTGTTGTTGGTTGTTTTATCAGTGACAGTGGCTGCAGTAATGGTAGTGTTGTTGGTTGTTTTATCAGTGACAGTGGTTGCAGTAATGGTAGTGTTGTTGGTTGTTTTATCAGTCACCGTGGTTGCAGTTAAATGAGTGTTGCTTTGCTGGTCAAAAAGTATGTAGAATCACCAAGAAAACGATACAAATGCAGTTATTTTTATGTTTTATTTTTCTACATATTATCTGTCAAGCTCAGGCAATTTGGTTTGGCTATGTTCCAGTCTCACGTTTTGTTTGACCTTTTCTCTTGGTACCCTAAAAAACCGCAAAATCTACAATAAATGCATTAAAAACGTCAGGAAACAAAATATGCAAGAAATATTTTGTGTTTTGGAGATTGATAGAAGTCCCCTAGAATCAAACTTAGACATTAAAGTTCATAAAAAAGCAATCTGAAATTACAATCGCTTGTTAAAGTGACTTCCCCCTTCATGTTGACTGAAATACTGCAAAAAACAAATATAATAGTATTTAGAAACGGTGGTATATTGCGGAGATATGAGAAATGGTACTTTGGTGATAAACAGCTAAAAAGTGTTACTTACTATAAGTACTTAGGGTTAATATTCTCCTCAAGGCTCTTATGGTCAAACGCTTGTAAGACTCTTGCTGCACAGGCATCTAAAGCAATGTTCTCTGTATTTCATTTATTTAGTAAGAATAGATTTATCTCATTTACTACAGCCTGCGAAATATTTGATACGAAAATTGCTCCCGATTTATTATACGCAAGTGAAATTTGGGGCAATAATTATCATCATGAAATAGAGCAAGTGCAAACTACATATTTTAAACGATATTTAAGGATGGGAAAGTTTGCATCCAACAAGGCTATACTTGGTGAGACTGGTAGGTATCATATGTTTATATTAACTCAAATACGATGTATTAAGTATTGGATTAAGTTGTTGCAAATGAATGTAAATCGTTATCCATATCAATGTTATGTATTTCTTAAAAAATAGATGAAAATGGAAAATGTAATTGGGTGTCCAACATTAGAACAATCTTGTTTAGAATAGGTTTCTCATTTGTGTGGATATTACTAAATGTCGGTGATGCAAATGTGTTTATACTGAAGTTTAGAGAAAGATTAATTGACATGTACAAACAAACTTGGCATGATTCTATTTGTAACTCGCATTATTTAACGCACTGATTTAAGCTGAAAGCAGTTTGAATGATATTTTACAACTGAATGATAAGTCTCTTCTTAGAGTAGTTTGTAAGTTTAGAATCCCTACATAATTTTAGAATCGTTACTTACAGGAGAAATAATGACAGTTGTATAACTAGTTGTTTCTGTAAAAATTGTAATCTTGGAGAGATTGAAGATGAATACCATGTTGTTATGCAATGTACAAAATATAATGAAATTCGGCAAAAGTACTTGCCACAGCTGAATGCCATGCCTCAATGTGAATAAAGCATGATACATGTATTACACTCTAAAGATTCTAATGTTGTTAAATCAGTTGCTCTGTTTTTGAAACATCTGTTTAAACAATATACATGAAAATATCACGTGGCATTGTAAAATAGTTTATCTTTCAATTGTATTATAGGCCGTTAGGCCCACATTACTGAATAAATATGTCTGTCTGTCTGTGAAATAGCTTGTTTTGGAGACGCTACCCATCCCCCTTTCAGATGACGCAATCATAATGGCATGGCTTATTCTAATGTTTTCACTTATGCATACATGATGCCAAGGGTTCAAACTAAATACTGAATGGTCACACAAGTGGCAGCTCAAAACATATTGTAAACAGTTCCAGCTCTGGACACAATGTTTTTGAAAGATTAAAATGGGGGTGTCCTTAAAAAATATCCCCCGGACTAAATATAAATCAGGCAATCCAAATATTTGACTGTTGATCATGACGGGAAGTCATCCAATACTATACTGAACATATTTTATATGACATTATCTGAGGGCATACCATTATCCAAGAGACAAATCGTTTTTCATTTTCTGCAAGTTTGTTAGCAATATTACACCCCAATGTGTTGTGACAAATATCTGGTTAACCACATTACCCGCACATGTGACATTTTGGATATGGCTTTGCTAACGATTCCTTCAAATTAAAATGGAAGCTTTTCAAACATTGGACATCGAGAATATAATTAGGCTACGTACTTTTTGATCTACCCTCGTACAAGAACTTCTGTTTTATACATTCACAACGTTTCAACAAGGCTACTCCTAGCTCAGTCATTAGGTGAATAGGGCGGTGAGGTAGCCTAGTGGTCAAAACGTGCGCTCGTCACGCCGAAGACCCGGGTGATATTTGAATATTGCTAAAAGCGGCGTAAAACTAAACTCACTCACTCATTAGGTGAATCATTTAAGTAGAACTGAACAGTGTATGTAGCATAAAATAACTTCAACTCAATACTCTTTATGCTAACAAAACACTAAAATCAACATTACATTATGTTTTTAAAAATACATCAGAACCATGAAGTCCAAATGCACATACCGCTTATCGAAGATATATGCATACCCAAATAAGAATGTTCAGGTAATATGAACATGCAATATGGAATGCTTGTTCCAGTACATTCTTGTTATCAGTGAAAAAAATCAATTTGCGTTTTCCTCCATGTCTGCAGCCGCTGAGGTTTAATGGAAGATCAGCTAATTGGAACTTGTTATCAGCTTCTTAACATATTTGCACTCTACCGTGTTCGAAAACCCCTTTTGAACAAAGATTGCCATTATAAGGATTTAGTGAGAGTTGGGGAATTAGGGTGTCCTCAGACGTAATTTGACTTCTTGTTGTCATTAGAACCAAAGATATTACTTGAGAAATGGTGTATCCAGTTGCTAGGAAATCATAAACATATGGTTGTTCAGCATGTTGAAGTCAGGCAGTCAGTTTAATTACAGTAGAAAAGAAACACGTGGTGAATATTAACAATATTTGTAACTTCAATTTTCAGGGGGAACAATTCTCATTATAGTACTTGCGTAAAGATATCGGTGAGTGAGTGAGTGAGTGAGTGAGTGAGTGAGTGAGTTAGTGAGTGAGTGAGTGAGTGATCAGCTTTGGACTTGTACTATCAGAACGTACAAAGATCTGGTCAAATCATTTGTCATGAAAAGTTACGGATTCAAAACTTTAGAGGAACATATCCCCGAAATAATTTCACATTATTATGTTAAAGAAAAAAATATGATAGTCTCGCCGTTGAAATTAACAATGTTTAAAATACGCAACATGAAAAACAGATTAGTTGAAAACTGTTAGTTGTCATTGATTTCAACAATTTCAGGACAAGCTTTGGTTCCATGTGTTGTGAAATAGATTTTGATCCTGTAAATTCAACTATAATCCCCATGTTGTCTAGTTGTTGTGTAAATACATCTATTGTCTTGTACCCGTACTTGGTCATGGCTGATTGGTGTTTATAAGCTTGTGTGTGTTGGTTCTGTGGAACATATTGATTTGTACTTTCCTCCGCTGTATATGAGTCGGAACGAACCCGTTCAGCACAGCGGAGCTCATAAAAATCGACAAATGGTGTGTGTAGTCCATGTAATATTTAGTTCATATGGTTATGTTGTGAAACAAGTATTGTCTGTCTCGCGTCATACATCTGATCAATACTCCCTGGAGGCGGCTCTAATACATATCATAAATACTAAAACAAGGGCTATACTCACTCTTTCTGATAGGAAGCAAAACGCAAATTTAGAATTAGTTACTATCAATGAAATATTTGTTATGTAAAAAGAGCAAGAAAAGCTTCACTGTAAGGCTACTGTTATTAATCATGCTACTAGATAATACAGTTCCTCTTAGGTTTAGCATTAAACTACAACTTCTACCACAAGTAATACTACTGCTACTACTACTACTACTACTACTACTACTACCGCCACCACTCCAACTGATGTTACTACTATTGTTGTTGCTGCTATTACTACTACTACTACTACTACTACTACTACTACTACTACTACTACTACTACTACTACTACTGCTGCTGCTGCTGGCGGTGGGGTAGCCTAGTGTTAAAGCGTTTGCTTGTCACGCCGAAGACCTGGGTTCGATTCCCCACACGGATACAAAGTGTGAAGCCCATTTCTGGTGTCCCCCGCCGTGATGTTGCTGGAATAGTGCTAAGAGCGGCGTTTAACTAAACTCACTCACTCAGATATTACTATTACTGATGCTATTACAGCTACTACAGTTGCTGCTACTATTGTTGATAAAATTGCTGCAGCATCTTCTCTTATGCTCTGTCTCACAGTCCCTAAACAACATTATTTCCCCCACTGCCAAGCCCTCACTGCAATGCTTAAGCCCTAAATTAAGCAAATCTAGATTCCTCAGATTGTAGGGCTCCTTTTCAATTGAAATGGGTTTGTTTGTTACTATCAAAATCATATATATTCTGAGACTAAGCGTTAGTATTCTTCTCTTACTACTACCATTACAACTGTTTTTGCTGTTAACACAATTGGACATGTCGGCACAACTAGAAAACCTATGTAAGGTTTGCTACTATCACTTAACGTGTAATGGTCACAAACGCTGAAGGGGTCGTTGTCGTCACAGGTACTACAGATACGTACCCCAGGTACGTTTCTGTATACAGATATGTACCCTAAACAAAGTCAAAATACAGAAACGTACCCGGTACCCTAAAGGGCGGACGAGTCCATATTCCGCAATCCAAAACCGAAACTGCATGTAGTTGTTCCCGTTCAACTGATTCCGAGTGGTATTCATGTGCAACGCGAAATATCCCTTACTGTGTATTCTCATTACTTACATAACGCAATAAAGTGTATCTAATACAACAGTATGACAGTTCCGGTCAAGAATACGACACAATGGGAATGGAATCTTTCTAGGATACGTTCCTGTATTCTCATTATGGCCAGGAAACGTACCTGGGGTACATATCTGTTGTACCCGTGCCGACAACGACCCTTCAGCGTCACAAACGGTATCTCATGTCCCACAATGCTTCGAAGACTCTGGTACAATCTCTGGTGCTGTCTTGACTGGAATACGGAAACATCTTGCTCTTGGGTATATCCTCTTGGGTATATCCTCTTGGGTATATCCTCTTGGGTTTATCCTCTTGGGTATATCCTCTTGGGTTTATCCTCTTGGGTATATCCTCTTGGGTTTATCCTCTTGGGTATATCCTCTTGGGTATATCCTCTTGGGTTTATCCTCTTGGGTATATCCTCTTGGGTATATCCTCTTGGGTATATCCTCTTGGGTATATCCAAACCAACACTTCAATAGCTCCAGAAAACATAACATATCTCAGCCAGGATCAAATCGAAGACATCCAGATTTGATCACATCACCCCAATGTTGGCGTCCTTGCACTGGCTCCCAGTAGAAGCAAGGATCTGGTTTAGGACTGTGTGCCTGGTGTACAAGTCACACCGTGGTCAAGCTCCATCATACCTGCCCAGTCTGCCCCGAACACTAGGAACCAGCCAGATCACATCGCTCACACACCAAGGGTCGACTTACAGGTCCAAATTTCAAGTTAGCAACTTTTGGTTGAAAATCCTTCCCTGTCTTATCAGCAAATCTGTGGAATGAACTGTTAGCTAACATAAGACATGCCCCTTCATTTGATTCATTCAGAGCTGAGCTCAAGACCCATCTTTTCAGACTATCTGATGATCATTAATTTGTATGCGCTTTGAACATGCACTTGGTGTATGGAATTTAGCGCTATAGAAGTACACGTCATCATTATCAACTACCACCGCCACTACTATCGTTGCTCCTACTCCTATGATTGCTGCTGCTGCTACTACTACTACTACCACTACTACTACTACTGCTACTACTACTGCTACTACTACTACTGCTACTACTACTGCTGCTACTACTACTACTTCTACTACCACTACTACTACTGCTGCTGCTACTACTACTGCTACCACTACTACTACTACTACTACTACTACTGCTACTGCCACTGCAACTGCCACTGCTGCTGCTACTACTACTACTACT
The DNA here is from genome assembly GCF_003918875.1 of Haliotis rubra. Lineage (NCBI taxonomy): Eukaryota > Metazoa > Mollusca > Gastropoda > Lepetellida > Haliotidae > Haliotis > Haliotis rubra. The sequence goes on along the minus strand of NW_025767212.1, from coordinate 729,557 downwards.
GTTACTTCCTGCTACTGCTACCACCACCACTGCTACTACTGCCACTACTGCTGCTACTGCTGCTGCTGCTGCTGCTACTACTACTACTACTACTACTACTACTGCTACTACTACTGCTGCTGATGCTGCTACTACTACTACTGCTGCTGCTACTGCTGCTGCTGCTACTACTACTACTACTACCACTACCACTACTACTACTACTGCTGCTGCTGCTACTACTACTACTACCACTTCCACTACTACTACTACTGCTGCTGCTGCTACTACTACTACTACTACTGCGACTATTACACCTGCTGTTACTAGCATCATTATTACAAGGACCATCAATAGTACCACTACCACTAGCTCTACTTCTACCAGTATACGTATTTTCTACTGCTGCGAAACGTTGTGAAAAAACACACTATCGGCACTGATGGACAACGGCTATCGTCCACTGATGTGATAAATATGATTCAGGAATGACTAGACATACGAGTTTACCACATCCGTGGCTGGTAATCACAGCAATTACGGCCACTGTCAGGTTAACGCGGACGAGGCCCAACATCTGTGGGTTCAAGGATACTGACTTAGACTTACCTAGTTTCTAAGGAAATTCAACTAAATACCTGACTGACTGGCCGATTTTGGTTTTACGCCGCTTTTAGCAATATTCCAGCAACATTTCGGCGGGGGACACCAGAAATGGGCTTCACACATTGTACCCATGTGGGGATTCGAACCCGAGTCTTCGGCGTGACAGGCGAACGTTTTCACCATTAGGCTACCCTACCTCCCGTACTAAATACCTCTAAACACTTAAATGTCTTAAAGTATAAGAGTTGCTGGTATTGGTATTTGTTTTAAAACACTAAAACCTAATTCATTTTGTCAAATAAAACGTTATTAAATATTTTCAAGCCAGCTGAAGTGAAAGTTTCAATAACATAGAATGTGATACAGACTTTGGGGCGAATTAGGACTGTCCTGTAACCTTCGATCGAGCGGGCATCACTTTACCTCGACATTATAACAAAATGAGTATCCTTATGAAGTGTTTCTGTTTGGTTATTTTTCTGATAAAACTACACAGTCACTTGTGAAAAGGGAGAAAATTCTGTTTTACGTTCAAGAATACTCCATGCAACAACATTCGAGTCAGTGTCGGGCAAACGTGGTAGAATGCATACACGCCTTCAGGACGCCACAGAGTCAGACACTGTGTCCACCCAATCCCCATATCAGTCGAAGAATGCCTATGCCAAATTCATACCCACATAATGCCAGGAACTTAATGTGATGAGTATAGTTTTGCAATATGATAACAATGGCATGTGTTATCAGACTGGGGATGTTATATTTGTGCCTGAAGCCCTCCTTTAAAGCACCAAGTGACACTCAATGTCTGAGAGGTATATAAGTATCCTCGCCTTTCGGTGTTTATCTCTCATCTACATATCTCCACGAATACCCCCGTGCTATCATCTCACGGGAGCAGGTGGTCAGCAGTGCCCAGGGAAAGGTCAGCATACACGGGCCATAAAAGCCGTGTAATAGTGTAAACCTGATACTGACCGCTACGGGGGTTGGTTGGGCGAGCAGTTGACACTGAAACGACTGTCGGACCAGACTCACTAATCACAATGGAACCGAGATAACGAAAGCTTTTTCGGAAACCCGAAATTCTAAAATTAGGTATGCTTCTAAAATAGATGATTTTAAATAACATGTACTAGCCCACCCATCATGAAAGCCTTGGCGGTTCTGACCAGGGTTTGAGGGTTGCTCTGGTATATGAGGAGTTCCAATCTTCGCCAATTGGACGCGGTAGGTGTGATAATTGCCGTCGATGCAGGTGTTGTTTGTACAAGCAAAGACCGCATCAATTACTACCAGTACCTACCACGGTGAAGGGGGTCATTCTTGCTGAGCTTTTAAACAGTAAAAAAAATATATTAAAATATAGACTTATTCTTCGACCTGATGTAAATGTGTTCCTGGCGTGTCTAAACACCAAAAGCAATCATGAAAAAAATGTCATTTGTCAATCCGCCATTGGAAAATATTCTCATTGGACAGGAATTGAAGCAGACTTATGAACGGCCTTGCAGTAATTTAAATTCGTTTTCTTAAAGAAATTAAGCAAGAAATGTATGGTAGTTGAAGCGAGGAACAGATGGTAGCTTAAGCGTGGCATGTCCAGTAATGCATGGAAGTTAAGGCTGGGGGAATATGGTAGTTTGACACGGAATGCATGGTAGTTTAGGCCTGGAATAAATGGCAATTCAGGCGAGGAATAAACAGTAGCATAGGCGGGGAATACTTAGAAGTTCTCAAATTCATGGTAGTTTAAACAAGGAATATATGGTGGTTCAGGCAAAGCGTGCCGGGTAATTTAGGCAAAGAATGCATGGAAGGTAAGGCAATTAATAGGTGGTAGTTAAGGTGAGGAATACACGACTGTTAGTTTAAGCCAGGAAAAGACTGGGGGTTTAAGCAACAGGTGAATTATAGCTTAGACATGGAATAGATCGATGGTCAAGGGATTTGTAAGAGCCGAGGCAAGAAATATACTACCCATCAAAAGTTTAGACTCTATATATGTTATGTATATATATGTATGGTTACATCGAAGATGAATTTCTCCACTAACTTGGGTGAACCAAGTTTTATGCAGATGAATTGCACGAGGATCATGCATCAAATTGCTAAAAATGCATATGCAAATATCGTGCATGTGAACAGCTGCGTTTTGGTGTAACGTTTTGTTAAGAATTCGCCATTTTTCACTGATTTTCATCATTTACTGAACTCATGACAATAATCTTTTCAACGTTACGAATTTATTTTACAATACTGTAGTTCATGTGTAAACAGTACCTTCAAACTGAATGGAATATTTTGCAAAATCAAGTTTAGAACAGGTGACTGAAGTAAAAGGCTACATTTACACTAGTGAGTCTAAACTTTTGATGGGTAGTATAGATGGTAGTTCAAAGAAGGGATATATGGTTCTTCCGAAAGTTAAATTTTCAAGATCAATGCGGATAATTTTGTAGGACTAATACTGAAAGCGTATTTTGCACCGTAACCATATATGACTGTTTCATGACTCTAAACTAAATAATTCACAGTGCGTTATAATGAAAGACAAAAGGAAGAGAGACGGTTATGAAACTTTTTCCCAAAATAAGTAATCTTTTTTATAAATTTGGCAAAATATTAAATTCCTATATTAATATGTACCAGTACGCTGTGTTTTCACATTTCATTTGCATTCTAACAAAACTACAGAAAAACGGTTTCGAACACCATATGTATGGTGTATACTCACGACTCTCGACCAATCGGATGTCGGGCGAATGTAAACTGGACGCATTGTTTTTACAAACAGAGTTGATTGACATGTAATTTGCAAAGCGTATCGGTCTGACAACGCGTGTTTGACTTCCAGTTGGTTATTACTGTCTCACCCCGACTTCGCCAGGCTACTACGTACCGTATACCTACCAACTGTAATAATAACTGCATCGCTGGCTAGAAAGGCCAGGGAAGCCCCGCAACCAATGTTAACATTATCAGACCTGATCCAGAAACAACAAACATTTCAACCACACACAGCCTGGTGGACGTTTGTCCGACGGGGGGGAAATTACTGTCCGTTAACGTCATATGACGGAGCAGCGATGGTGTATAATACGTGTTCCGTTCACGCTACAGGCAGAGGGGAAGTACATGTAGACTCACAGTAAATGTAGTTCTTGATGTGGGACTCAGTCTCAGTCTTAGACCGCCTCTAAGAATCCTTTCCTGTCTCTGTGTCAGTCTCAGCCTCGTTGTCAGAATCTACATCTGTCAGTCTAAGCCTCGCTGTCAGATTCTACATGTGTCAGTCTCAGTCTCGTTGTCAGATTACGAATGTGTCAGTCTCAGTCTCGCTGTCAGATTCTACATGTGTCAGTCTCAGTCTCGTCAGATTCTACATGCGTCAGTCTCAGTCTCGTTGTCAGATTCTACATGTGTCAGTCTCAGTCTCGCTGTCAGATTCAACATGTCAGTCTCAGTCTCGCTGTCAGATTCTACATGTGTCAGTCTCAGTCTCGCAAGATTCTACATGTGTCAGTCTCAGTCTCGCTGTCAGATTCTACATGTGTCAGCCTCAGTCTCGCAAGATTCGACATGTGTTAGTCTCAGTCTCGCTGTCAGATTATACATGTGTCAGTCTCAGTCTCGCCAGATTCTACATGTGTCAGTCTCAGTCTCGCTGTCAGATTCTACATGTGTCAGTCTCAGTCTTGTTGTCAGATTCTAGATGTGTTAGTCTCAGTCTCGTCAGATTCTACATGTGTCAGTCTCAGTCTCGTTGTCAGATTCTACATGTGTCAGTCTCAGTCTCGTCAGATTCTACATGCGTCAGTCTCAGTCTCGTTGTCAGATTCTACATGTGTCAGTCTCAGTCTCGCTGTCAGATTCTACATGTCAGTCTCAGTCTCGCTGTCAGATACTACATGTGTCAGTCTCAGTCTCGCAAGATTCTACATGTGTCAGTCTCAGTCTCGCTGTCAGATTCTACATGTGTCAGTCTCAGTCTCGCAAGATTCTACATGTGTTAGTCTCAGTCTTGCTGTCAGATTATACATGTGTCAGTCTCAGTCTCGCCAGATTCTACATGTGTCAGTCTCAGTCTCGCCAGATTCTACATGTGTCAGTCTCAGTCTTGTTGTCAGATTCTAGATGTGTTAGTCTCAGTCTCGTCAGATTCTACATGTGTCAGTCTCAGTCTCGTTGTCAGATTCTACATGTGTCAGTCTCAGTCTCGTTGTCCGATTCTACATGTGTCAGTCTCAGTCTCGTTGTCAGATTCTACATGTGTCAGTCTCAGTCTCGTCAGATTCTACATGTGTCAGTCTCAGCCTCGTTGTCAGATTCTACATGTGTCAGTCTCAGTCTCAGTCAGATTCTACATGTGTCAGTCTCAGTCTCGCTGTCAGATTCTACATGTGTCAGTCTCAGCCTCGTTGTCAGATTCTACATGTGTCAGTCTCAGTCTCGCTGTCAGATTATACATGTGTCAGTCTCAGCCTCGTTGTCAGATTCTACATGTGTCAGTCTCAGTCTCGCTGTCAGACTCACTATATTTTCTTTTCGACTGATTTACTGTGATCTCTCTTTTCTAGTGAACCACAGTCAACCCCAGTAATTGTTAGCCCAATATATGTATTCGTCTATGCCTTGGATCAATCTCAATTTCTTACAGAATCTTGATCTCCGTTTCATTTCAACTTCAACCTGCTCTAACCATTTTACGCCACATCATTAGACATTCGACTTGAATTTAAACATGTTTGTCAAGTATTTATACTTAAATAAACTAAGAGTACTGCATATAGGTCTCCTTGCTTCATATGGCAACCGCATGGATACCACAACAATGATTCACCCACAGATACTGTAAGATGCGGTGATGCCCAGTATACGTGTCTGGTAGTCAGTGGCCGTCAATATTTACTCTGCGTGTACCTGTGTTGTAATCAAGGAGAGTCACTGATGCTAAACAAATTGAGGATCAGTCCTTACAAAAATAACCAGCACCCAGATACATGTCTTATCTGGACCCTGCTTATTTTTGTAAAGACTGATACTCTGTTTGCAGCATATCTACATCTGATAGATTCCAAAACCGATGACTGGATGTTAGTATGAGTTTCCATACCGATCTACTAGAGGCAGACGCTGAATGATAAAGGTCACATCTGACATACCCACACAGTAAACTATGGCCAATTACATCAGCGACCACTTATTCTAGTTCGTTATAACCGTAGTTCGTTCTACGCATTCCGATTGAAATATTCAGACAGACAGACAGATTATTTATTAAAGTCTCACCCCTGTTATACATATATTATACAAACTAATTAAACATATGTTTACATAAGGGCCATTCCATACGGAATTATGAGAGACTGAAATTCTTAAAAAATTGCATGTACATGTATTATGAGTAACAATAATTAAAAGCTATATATTACGGATTTTCTCCTTTTTAAAATAACATGGCAGGTTTTGGCAGCTATAAAACAGATATTGCTATTGGACAGGATAAAAGCAGCATTTTGTATAACAGTAAAATTACTAAAATTCTGACATAAACTATCACAAGTATTTAAAAGACTAAAACGTTCATCACTTAAAACCGGACAATTAATTAAAACATGAACTTCGTCTTCAACACAGTGTTTACAATAAAAACATTTTCTGTCGTTAAGTGGGATATTGTTAAATCTACCCAGCTCAATATTAATTGGTGCAGTGCCGCATCTGAACTTAGCATATGCACTTTCAGTGGTCAGGGTAAAAACAACAGAAAATCCATCAGTTCTTGATACACTGTCGTTGAAGACGTTGTTAACTGTACATCCATACACTCTTGGGGTTCGGGGATAGTCATAAGACTACACTCATCCCAGAAGCCTTGTCATGTCAGCAACAACAGAACTATCCAGTGAAATGATTCCATAACTTGGCTGATTGTCACGTCGGTTTGTCACGTCGGTGTTTATCGGGAAAGAATGCTCACAGAAACTTCAGCTCTGAAGATATTATCATCTCGGTGGGTTCAAGAAGTTCTGATATCTGACCGAAACGCACCAGCCACATATCTCGTGATAGTTCTGTTTGACGCTGATCCAGAAAGGTTATTGCGACTATTTTTAATAATGGATGAAACCATTACTGCCGACAAAGATAGCAAAGGCTGTACTGTTAGATGGAATGTTTTTGGCTTCCTAGTTCCGGGTGCATGGCGGACTGTTCTCTAAAGGTCACACACTAAACGCATGATAGTGTTCTGCACATTTCATGCAATTACGTGATAGAATTAATAAGACTAATGGATGTGTAAAGCTGAGAAAAGACACGTTCCTCCACCAGGACAATGCGCCAGTACACACGGATCAACCATTGCAGACTTCAACCTGTTACCCAGTCTAATTAACTTAGGCTCAATATTATTCGTTACACTGCTATACTGAGTCTAACAAAACCTTATAGAAGGTCGCGTCAGCTAACCTTTTGGACTGACCAATCAGAACAGCTTACCAAATCGCGAAAGTTAACATTCGCACATACCGTTTGAACCTTTACCTCAAAATCTCGAACGATTCCGAATGCTATTTCCCGCACGATCGCTTCCGAGTGATACACGCAATGAGTAAACAGTCGCTGAAATAGCGTTTTTGTCAATATTCAAGAATGTCATCTTGCGAAAATATAAGCAAATAGTAACCATGTCATTAGAAACCCATAAGCGTATGTACTGCAGGTCAAATATCTGTGTTTTATGCGGATTTTCGTTGTTGATAGATCAGTGTCAGCGACCAAGGAAGAGAAAATTCAAAAACCGTTTTGTAAGTCCCGCCGAACCCTAACAAGTAGTCGTTGTCTGATTGGTTAAATCTGTTCGGCCGTCTCGCGTTTGATTGGACGGTCATAGGTCGCTCAAAGGTTAGCTGACGCGACCTTCTATAAGGTTTTGTTAGACAGCTATACATATGGTTTAATAATCAACATATAAACGTATAACGCTTAGTAAACCACGCCCCGAACATTTAGAGGAGTGAGTGAGTTTTAGTTTTACGCCGCACTCAGCAGTATCCCACCTATATGGCGGCGGTCTGTAAATAATCGCGTCTGGATCAGACAATCCAGTGATCAACAGCATGAGCATCGATCTGCGCAATTGGGAACCGATGACATGTGTCAACCAAGTCAGCGAGCGAGCCTGACCCCCGATCCCGTTAGTCGCTTCTTACAAGCATGGGTTACTGAAGATCACTATTCTAACCCTGATCTTCACGGGTAGAACATTTAGAGGAGACACTACAACATAAGGAAAATGACTGTGGTACGCTATGAAGCATATCGGGAAATATTTGTTGTGTAATTACTCCACGAAGCTACAATCGATTTAAACACAAATCGGAGTGACAGGTGACAGTATGTACATAAAAGGGCAATGTACAACAAGGACAAGTCGAATAGATACTAAACAGAAGCGACACAAACTCTTTTCACATGTACAAGAAATCGTTGCCAAGAGCATTGTAGGATTTCCACTATACTAAACGCATGTGGGGAGAATAACAATGTATGGATGTACAACTTCTTTATTGCTGTGAGAGCGACGTTTCGGTGTAGGTTCAAACACCGTTAAAGTGACTTGATAACGGTGTTAGAACCCACACCGAAACGTCGCTCTCACAGCAATAAAGAAGTTGTTCATCCATATATTGTTATCCTTCCTTACTGCTCAAACTTCTAAATGCTTCTCAAAGAAGTTAAAAGCACGTGTCCATGAATCAGTATCAAATAGTGATGATACCAGATGTTCGCGAAGCGGTGAAGGTATATTGTCCCATCGGTGGCACCCGTCTTAAAGACATGTAAAGGTAAGGCAATTTTCAGTTGAAAAAAAGCAAACCAACACAACAAATGCAGTTCAACTTGAATGCGCAGGGTTAACTAATTTTATATTTGTGAACTACAGTCCTTAATATGCCTGGTTACAGGTAAAACGTGCGCTGCGACACTTTGTGAGAAGTAGAGACCCTACACAGTGGGAATTCCTGACTACAACAGGTTCCCCATCAACCTTTACTTGTAGTAAGAGACCACACTTAGTGGATCGGATGGTTAGTCTCATTGTCATGTTGGATTGCACGACGGCATGGGACGTTCTTCTTATCAACCACTGGTTTGACTGGCCCAGACTCGAATATTCACAGACCATTAGAACGTTGCTGGCTGTGACGTTAAACAGCATTCAGCCATTGGTTGTTGTTGTCTTAAGGTCTCATATAACGTTCAAACCGTGTAGTTTACAATATTACCCTAGCCTTTGGGACTGAGTAAGCCCTCCAATCGGTAACCCTATCATTAGGTGATAGAGGTAATCTCCTTTCCCTGGCTCTTATATAAACAGGCACAATTACAGAGGTTCTCATGACAGTCTTGTAATTCTACCTGTGTTTATCTACAGGAAGCACACATAATTCACTCCAGGAACCTTGAAGATTTCCTCACGAATCGTACCCAGATGGTAGATATCGCATATTGTCCCTACACAGGCAATAACAGTGTTGCTATTTCTAGAATGGAACCTACGTATTGCGATACCCAGCAGAGTTGGGTAAATGTTTAGATACGGAAGATGGCGCTGGTATGTTACATCTATAAATGTTTAGATATGCCAGATTAATATGGTGATGATATTCAGCTGATACTGTTCTTCTCTGTTAGTTATGATTGAATCATTACCAGTGCTCCCAGGTTATAATCGCCAAGGGAAACACCCAGTGTGATAGTTTTGTCATTATCGCAGAGACGTTCCTTTAACAAGATAGGCTTAAATACACTTAGCAATGGTCGCTTGTAAGTTATAAGATCAGTAGACGGACCCCAGTTCTGTATATACGCAATGTAAACGCTTCAACCAGGACGAAATCTCTGTGTTTTGGAACTGATTCGCAAGATCCCTAATTCTTTCTAAACGAACAATGATATTGTACACATATTGAAGGCGGATGGGGGGAGTGATGATGGGGGTCTCCTTGGTTTAACGCGCAGAAAATATACTTGCCTCTTGAACGGGCCTCTTGTTCATTCCTGACGTAACTGGTTACAGAGCGTCAGTCTAGATATTTTGTAAGGAATTATTCTATCCCGGAATCAAGAAGCGCAGAACGTAACTGGATGACACTGAATATATATGTAAAACGAACTAAAAGGGATCACTAAATTTAGATGGTTTAGTAAGTTTAGTTCGCGCATTTGACTAAATTATACACTGGGTCTGGACAAATGTAAGTTCGTTTTAAGCCTGTTCGTTATAAATATAGTAGTATTCATTTGTTCCGTAATATGTGGCCTAGTTGTTAAAGCGTTCGCTCGTCACGCCGAAGACCAGAGTTCGAGTCCTCAAATGTATGAAACTGATTTCCCCGCCGTGATATTGCTAGACAGTTGCTAAAAGCAGCGTAAAAAACACAGGTGAGTGGCTGTAAAACCACAGGTGAGTGGCTGTAAAACCACAGGCGAGTGAATGTGGTTTTGCGTCGTATACAGCTATATTTAACAGCTATCTGAAGATACTTTAGCTTGAGCAAAACAAACCAATACATGCTGAATTAGCACTGCCTAATCCTTATATTAATCAGTGGATAAGTTGGACCTATTCTGCAAAGACGAGTATAAAAAGAGGTAATTATTAAAGGTTTCATTTAGACGCGTGAGAAGGGTAATTAAGCCAACGCTTAATTTCTGAATATGTTTAATTTTGATAGTAACACATAAACCCATTTACATTGAAAAGGAGCCCCAGTGAGATGGGACATAACCTGAGGAAATCTAGACTTGCTTCATTTTGGGCTGTAAAATGTGCTTCAGGGAAGATGAAACAGACTAGTAGGGTAATATGTACCGATGGGACCTTAACTCACTCTCCAGAAATAGTTAATACTTTCATCAATACCGCAGAAGGGACACATTTTTCGATGGGACGTTGAACATTAACTCACTTACTAGAATTATTTAAACGTCTCACCAGTATCACGCGGGGATTCACACCCAGGCAGTACTCGAACCCGAGTGCACAGCTAGCAAGCGGACGCACCGCCGTGCCAGCCCACGTCATGGCGAGGTGAACGATCCCGGCCGGAGCTCTGTACACTGTAGCCACCACGTACTACGTGGCCTACATCTGTCTTCGGGGAGGTTATTTTTTGTCGGCGCCATGGCTGGCTGACTTACAAAGGTAGTTGTAGACGTATATCGTGGCATCTTTGGTAACATCAACGACCCCGACATCAACACGTCTAATTAAGGCACGTCGTTAATATCTCCGAGACTGACGTCTTAGACTGGTTGATTCACCATGCGATGACGGTTAACGTGTTTCTTCTTTGTCTCTGTCACTGGTCTGTGCATCACCAGATTTAGGTGATTTCTTCTAGCGGTTTCACCCCACCTACATGTTGTTAATCTACTGGACTTGGAGTCGATGGTACTGACAGAGTGATCTCGTGAGGATTGAATATGTCCCCAGAGCTCCAGGCGAGTGCATTGGGAAACTATGAAATCCGAGAAGGGACATTGTCGCGTTGTCGCCCTCTCAAAAAACAAGCAAAATGAGGCAAAATTAACCAAAGCGCGACAATGCGACAACGCGACAATGTCCCTTCTCGGATTCCATACGAAACGGATGCCGGGTTTAAAGTGGTGCCTAGCAACCAAAGGCGGTCGTATGGCTAAGGTGGCCACGTTGATGGTGTGTCATCGTATCCTTACGGCGTGAATTGTTGGTCATAATATAAATCACTGGTTTGTCGGGTCCATATATATTTTTTACAAGCAGATGATGGGTTTGGCCTTAAACAGCAAGCACACACACTATGTGTGAGTGAGGGGACTTGGAGAAATGAGTCGACGTTAAGGATGAAGAAACATTTCTTCTAGTGGATTGAGCGTCTGCCTGCGTCTGTCCGTGGTTCGACAGCTGGCCCCATCACACCATTGCACCTAGAAAGGTGGTACAAGCGTCATAAACATGATGATATGATGATATCAAAACGTAAAACATCTGACTGAGAAATAGTTTGTGTATTATGGAACCTAAAATCAAATTTAGTATGCCAAAAAAAAGAAAATCATAATAGTCAATTCGGTTTTAAGGGACATCAGCAATGTTTGTGTGTGGAATTAGGGCGCATTTGTATCTCTGACTGTCCAATCAGCATCATGGTCGTGAAGATCTGGGTTAGAATTGATCTTCAGCAACCCATGCTTGTCGTAAGGGGCGACTAACGGGATCGGGTGATCAGGCTTGCTGACTTGGTTGACACATGTCATCATATCCCAGTTGCGTAGAATGATGCTCATGCTGTTGATCACTGGATTGTCTGATCCAGACTCGATTATTTACAGACCGCCGCCATATAGCTGGAATATTGCTGAGTGCGGCGTAAAACAACAAAGATACCCTCAACCAATCAGAATCAAGTTTTTTCAGACAAACGCTGAGTCCAGGAAGCTATGTTATTGATATATAAACAAATAATTCAATAGAAATTGAACAGGGACTCCAGTGAGAATGCGCGCTTCAGAACTCTGATGAAGATCTTATCATCTTACTTCATTTAGCGTTTTAACGCCACAGAAAGGACAGGGCTGATCTGAAAAATATGGTTCAGGAACTATGAGAGAGACTACAGGCCTTTCAGCAATAGTGTTTCCCTACGATACCATATTTCTTACATTTCATACACACATCCCCATTTTCCTTTTTATGAAAAGAATGAAAACATTTTCAAGGCACGTGTGCGATTCTCCAACAACATCGTGATAGAAGGCCAGATATTGTCTCCCTCATAACTAGCTATGATACGTCTGTATATTTGTCGCCTCCTGCTGGGTTATAGGGGCGAGTCTGGTGTCTAACGTCTTGGTGGTGAAAGGGGTGGAGACGGTGGCACCGTTCCACACACGTGTTTCTACTTGAAGTTGAAGGATATCTTGTTTTATTACGTGGCATTTAGGAACCGGAATGTTCCTTTTGAATTATTTCTGTAACGATATATAGGTGAGGTGAATTCAAGATTAAAGACTTACATATTGCACTTAGAAAACGATGTGCATGTGTGTCTTGTGCGTGTGTGTCTTGTGTGTGAGTGTCTTGTGTGTGAGTGTCTTGTGTGTGTGTGTGTGTGTGTGTGTGTGTGTGTGTGTGTGTGTGTGTGTGTGTGTGTGTGTGTGTGTGTGTGTGTGTGTGTGTGTGTGTGTGTGTGTGTGTGTTGGGTTCGAATCCCGGATGGGACTCAACCCAACAAAAGTACAAGAATCTGTGAGTTAGTGAATTTAGTTTTACGCCGCACTCAGCAGTATTCCAGCTATATGGAGGCGGTCTGTAAATAATCGGGTCTGGACCAGACAATCCAGTGATCAACAACATTAGCATCGATCTGCGCAATTGGGATACGGTGACAAGAATCTGTACTTTACTGAGAAAGTGTAATGCCAAATATAACATATGTTGCTTTCAGTCCAGATCTGTAAGAAGTTCACTCGTATATTTTTTTGTACAGCTATTGGCGGTTAATGTCAAATGGAATTTGTATTGGATGAAAAGAACTGTTTGTAAAAATTATAGTTAAATGTGTTTTACTCTTTCTGTACTCATAGGACATATTGAAACAGATCATCGCGTACATAAAGCACATTCGGTGTGAAATTTGCACGATTTTCCGTTAGTTCTACTTCCCGGAAATACATCGTCAGCATAGCCGCAATACATGTGTCGCGGTGACCTTGACCTGAGTCGGCGGGAGCTGAATTTGTATGGCAAATCTGGCACGGAAATGTATCCAGGAGGCTTTAGAACATTCTTTGCATATCCTTTCTACTTCACATTCCTCAACGTTTGTTGTCTGCACATTATATATACACATAAATCAACTATCATACATTTGGGTACATTTTAGCCACGTTTGTATAAAAAACAGCGTCACCCATATATATATTTTAATTATTATCATCATGCACATGTTCAAACTTCAGTATGCTTCTGCCAACTACGAACACATATAGTACCCTTAGTTTAGCTGCTGTGGTCTCTACGGAGAAAGTGTTAAGCCCATTTCTGGTGTCCCCCGCCGTGATATTGCTGGAATATTGCAAAAAGCGGCGTAAAACTAAACTCAGTCAGTCAGTCTACGGAGAAAACCCGGGTTCGATTCCCCACACAATGTACAATGTTTGACGTCCATTTATGGTGTCCCGCGATATTGCTGGAATATTGCTTAAAGCGGTGTAAAACCAACTCCACTCACTCACTCACAGTTAATGTCCAAGCAGATTTCAGCCATGACGTAAACTCTTCTGTGACCTTTTTGTTCTGAAAACATAGAAATATTGAATATTTGAGCGACATATCCCCACTATGCTACTGTATTTACATTAAATGTGTATTTTTCATGCATCGTTATTGGCACAGTCATTAAAATCCTTCCTAGTATCAAGCAAACTGTTGTTCGATGCGTCGTATATGACTTTTTGTGTTTATAAATCATTATCGAATATTGATGACGCCGGAGAATAGTGAACATTACCCACACATGTCACAAACACATGCATTGGAAAGTCAATTGACGACATGATAAAGCACGGGAACACAGGTCACGGGCCCATTACAAGTCAAAAGAAGGTATTGCATCAGACATCATTCTTGTCACTAATGCTTAATATTTTTATATATCCTTCACCTGCCACCAGTGAATCTTGGGAAGACCTTGAGAAATGTAACCGCGATCAAACAACGTCTGGGCAAAAGTCGTACATCAGGGTTAAGATTTCCCTGCCGGTGATGGTTAACGAATGCCTAAACGTCATCTCACGGTTATCACAATCTGTGCGTCTGTAGCAGATACATCAGTCTGGCACTGTCGGTGTAAGATTGTCCTAATACGCCAGTCATTTGCTGAATCGGTATCGGATACCGACAGCGCGTCCCTTGTTTACACGCGGGATTCCTCGCGGCATTGTCAGGAAATGAGACAGCGGGGTATTCTATGTTCCAGTCGCGCGATAGATGTTGATCTGTTGCGGCTTGGCACCGTTTGTTCTTTCTACGGCAATGTCCATGACCTGTGTTAGATGACACGCAATGACATTTCAATGCGGTGTAACTCCAAACTCACCCTGCATAAGAAATGACATCCAAAGATGGCCAATCCTTTCGAATAAATATTTCTTATAACAGAGACACACTTTATGGATAACGACTTCTTTATTTCGTGAGTGCCACGTTTCGATACAGATTCTTGTTGTCAAGCAATTAAAAATCTGAACCGAAAAGTGTCACTCAAGAAATAAAGAAGTTGTTATCCATAAAGTTTAACTGTATAATCAGAAATATGGTGTCCGTATTGTACTTCCCAATTTCTATAATGCTACTCAAATATATATTTTTTATTCAGTATTATGTTTTGATGATCGACAATATGCGCCCTTCGTGTTTAGAGTTGTTGGTGATGACCAGCATGCTACAACTAGACCTGAAACAAACACGAAACAGTTATGGTGATGGTGATGTAAGTTGTATCTGTGGGGGTATCGAAGTTCTGTTTTGGAGCTAAAATTTCTGTGTTTCTGGTCTGTTTTCAGCCAAGTAACGTGTTGAAATATTTTCTATATATCAAATGATTGAAATAAGGAAATATTTCATAAACCTGTACCAAACTAGCTGATTGAGTTAGTGTTATTTTTTGTGGTCATTTTCTGTGATGAAGTGATTCGCCGTCCGTATCCAGACTAGACGGTGTCCGGATAACAGAGGGATGATGCCACAGCCGATGCACGAGCAGATTGTGTTGAAGGTTTTTCAGGATGATTGTTAGAGTGAGGGCTGTTGAGGGAGAAGGTTTCACATTTGTGTAAACAACAGACGCGGAGGAATACAATGTGTTTTCTACTTGTGTGTATTTACGCCAAATGCCTTCATGACAATAAGCCCCAAACTGTGGAATCATAAAGTATTGAAATTGAAGAGAGCGCTAAATAAATCATGTACGTGACCTATATCCGACAGAAGCTAGGGAACTTTATATATATGAAGATTCTATCAAAATATGTTTCAAACGTCAGCGTCAGAGAAAAATCAGATTCCGCTCCTAGACAATGTCTAGCAGCACAAGCTCACACTAATGCTGGTTTTATTGAATCCGAGTTCAATGGTTCGGAGCTGACCAGTCCGTGTTGTAACCTCATTGCTGTGTGCCAGACAGGCTTTTTGTCAAGTTTGTGAATAGAAGACAACCAAAATCATGTCCCATTATTTATTCAATAGACAACACTGTCAATGTAACAGCTGAAAGTTGATGTTGACATTGAATTGCAATAAGTTCAAATTGATCACAGTCCGTCAAATGGAGATACCCCTGAACGCGAAAAGTGACAGTCTCTTTAGTCGCTTGTATGGCCACCATGAGCTTGCACACAGGCTGTGCAACGTGGCCTCATTGAGTTCATTAGAGTCTGAAAGAATGCCTGAGGCAATTGGTCCGCTCAAACACCAATCTCTATACCAATTGTGCAAGTGTGAGCGGCTGTCTACCTGCACCAATCCTCCGTCCAATTTCGTCCCAGAATGTTCAATGGGAGCCATATACGGGGAAAGAGACGGCCATGGAAAAACGTTAATGTCGTTTTGAGCCAGATAATCCATAGACACCCCTGCTGTGGGAGGGCTGCAAACGTCGCTGGCGTTGTTGGCGTGTCAAAATTGGCCCCACATATGGCCTTCGGCAGTGGATTCAAGCAGCCCGAAGACGACGCCTAATCGTATCGCTGGACACTGCTCGCCTTGACCCATGAACTAAGGCTGCTGTTTCTGTTGGTGCTTGAGTTCGGATCCTTAGATGAGTGACCCGGATGAACCGATTTTGCGCATGAGATGTCACTCGTTGCCGTCCGGTACGGGGACGATCAGCAGCAACCCCCGGTTTGCTGATGACGTTGAGCAAGTCGTGTAATGGTGGTAAGATGACAGCCCAATTGTCTAGCTACAGAGGTTGCAGAGCTACCTCCGTGCAACTTTCCAATGGTCATTCCTCTCTGCTCAGTCGTTTGTCTAGGCATCGTTTGTGTGGCATCCTAGTGTCAATACTGAACTGTTTTTTTGACACAAATCTTTATAAAGGATACCTCAGAGTCAAATGCATGCTTTTCATCCAGAACCGTGGATGCACGTGCTAAAATTATGGTTTTGCTGCACTGTTGGTGTGTTTGTGCCAATGGTTCGTATGGACGTCAAATTGCATGACATCATCTCATCTGGGATCATTACGTCACTTTACCACGAACGTTCCATAAACATGAACGCTTACCATCATGAGATTTCATTTCTTCGAAACTTGCGTTTCTTTTGCTGTTCAGTATAGTTTGGTCTGACATAGTTTGTCATGCAGACCCTGAAACAAATACATGTATATCCAAGAAATTCCATGCAAGTCTAGAATATGTGGCAATTAAGCCTAGATAACCACAGCTGGGCTCCTTTTCATGATATTTTATTATTAGAATTTATTAACCGTTTTTTCTGTAAAATATGTTCATTTTCGGGACTAGATGTCAATCTAGGTCTGACAAAGCAATAGGATCGAACCACCATCATACCCAACTGCGATAAGATGACATACAGCGAGCCTGACCACGTGATGCCATTGGTCGCCTCTGACGACAAACATGGACTGCTGAAAACCAGTTCTTCACGGCGTACCTCGCTTTTAGTGATGCCACTGGTGGAACTGACTGAATCGGAGGGACCTGCGTCATATTCCAGAAACTGTAAACAAACAACTGTGTCCAGCGGTTAAAGAGTCCGCTCGTCACGCCGAGTTCATGGGTTCGAATATCAACACTGTTTTCTGGTTCCTTTGTCGCGATAGCGCTGGAATATTGCTAAAATCCCCCAAAATATACACATCTACCAATAATATTAACAAACGGAGAATAGAGTCTACCGGTTGGTGTGGTCTGAATGTATGCTGAATGTATGTGTAAGGGGTCGTGCACGCTGTTCAACATCTGTACATATCAAATAACTCCACCATCGTGTATAGTCCGTTTGGCTCAAAAGCGGACCGATGAATTGTAATCTAACTCGAAAACTAATAAACATAAAATACTCAATGAAACGCTCATCATAATCAAAACATCATTATTTTTAGGACAAAAATTCTGCAAAAACCTCACAGAGTGGGTATGATGTTTTGATTATGATCAGCGTTTCATTGTGTATGTTATGTTTATTAGTCTTCGAGTTAGATTGCAATTCATCGGTCCGCTTTTGAGCCAAACGGACTGTAAGCTACGTAGTGCCTGTCAACAAAAGCATCAAAACCATTTCCACCAGCATAAGAAATCCCCATGAAAAGCAAGTCACGATTCAGACACGGTATCACGATCATGTGTTTATGAATCACTATGAACCGGTGATGATACAAGGTGGTCGGTATAAGGTGAGCGTCTGCCGCTATCCTGGCTCTGGGTTAGCAAACAATATTAGAAAATATGCTGTGTTCAACAGTAACAAACAACCCAACTCGTACAGCAGACCCATTATGAATCTGTGGTAGGGTATATCTCAAATCTACTTCACAGGCGACACCGAAATCAGATTGCTGGTTTACCTGAAACTCGGATCACGGAACCGAAATATGAATGCCACAGACATTAACGTAATTATGTGGAAACACCACATATTACATTTTCTTTCCTTTGTCCTGAATTTATCATTGTGTTATGACTTTTAAACCCCTGACGTCACGTAGACAGGATCCCCATACCAGATGAACATACCTGACAGATGCCATATCGTTATCAACACATGGAAACAGCGGGACGCCATTGGTAGAAAAGGCCACCTTAAACATCAGTATCAGTTTCATCCGATAACGAAAAATAAAGAATATCTATAATTATCTAATTCCGTCGGAACAGCTGTTTTGTGGCTGTTTTTCCAAAGCGGTTTATTTACGCCAGATTAAATAACAGACCTCCTGTCAAAACACCAGCCTAATGTTTCTCTTCAGTTGACTTATCGCTGAGCGCAGCAATGCCGGCAAACTAGTCTATGGCGCTGCGGCGCAATAGTCTCTTCGTGGCTTATACAGCATAAACAATGAACTTGTTGCGCAGTTCACGCCTTTCTGGAAATAGATTGTGTTGGCAACAATTGGGCTTTGGTTTCAAGGGTTTACGTCAATTACTGCTAGCGAGCACAACCATCAGCGGGACGAGTCTCCCGGAACGTGCAGTGTAATGGCTCCATACACCATCCAAGCAATTAATTTGGTATAAAAAGTGTACGTAATGAATTAATCGACTCAAACAGTTGTACGTGTATCTGTGCTGCTTGGAGCTGATGATCAGGCTATTAGGAAATATACTCTGTTTTCATGAAAGCATTGTAGTAACGTCAAATTGATGGTATTCCAGTAATTTCCAAGTCGGCCAGTGAGTTAGTTATATTCCAGCTATATTGCGGCGGGGGACACCAGTAATGGCATTTATACATTGTACCTTAGGCTAACGCTTAGTCTCTGAATATATATCATATTTATAGTAACAAATAAATCCGTTTAAATTGAAAAGGAACCCCAGTGAGACCAGAGATTCAGAACCTGAACCTGGGGACATCTAGCCTTGCTTCATTTATGGCTTCAGCATTCCCCAAAAAAAAAAAAAAGGGGGAGAGAGAAAGAGGTTTTATGGCTTCAGCATTGCAAGGGGGCAAGGATGTAGGGAAAATAATATGGTTCAGGGACTGTGAGACAGACTAATTGTACCCATGCGTGTCGTGAACTAGGCTGCTTCCATATCGTCATTCTAAACATGTAAAACTGACGTAACGCTAGGCCCTCATGACAAATTTATAGAGAAAATATATCTTAAATATAAAATTGTTTGAGTAATAATAAATGACCTGCGTGTCTTGATTCACTGTTATACTGAAGCACTGCTACGTGTGTAGTGCTACTGTTGCTGGCTGGAGTGAGTGAGTTCAGTTTTACGCCGCTTTTAGCAATATTCCAGCAATATCACGGTGGGGAACACCAGAAATGGGCTTCACATATTGTACCCATGTGGGGAATCGAACCCGGGTCTTCGACGTGACGAGCGAACGCTTTAACTACAAGGCTACCCCGCCGCCCCTACTGGTCATGACGTCACCAGGAAGCGTCACACCAATCTACCCGTGTAGATCCTGGTCAGGATTGGTCTTCATTAACCCATGCTTGTCATTAGAGGCGACCAGATCGGGTGGTCAGGCTCGCTAAATTGGTTGACACATGTCATCGTATCACAATTGCGTTGATCGATGCTCATGATTTCAGTCACCGGACTGGCTGGTCTAGACACGATTATTTACAGACCGCCGCCATATAGCTGGAATATTGATGCGTGCTGTGCTAAACAGCAAGCAAAAACAAACACACAAATGTTCAATACTATTCGGACAAAACCAACCCCAAATCAACCTTACTTTAATATTAACGGGCAGTGGTCTATCTAACTAACCATTTCTATTTTGTTGGCGTTTTAAACGAAGAGAGCGCACTCCGGACACCAGAATCCATCTGCAGATTGACGTAGATACACTAGCTGCTAAACCTGTAGAATCGGCCCAATATACCATTTATATCCGGCTGACCTTGAGAAGCAATCTGTATCCATGGATACGGTCAAACGTAGGACAACGATTAACATTGCGATATTTGGAACACTTGTTGTCAACTCGTTAGATTGTACTGCATGGATATTGATATAGGTGTAGGGCTGTCATAGGGTTACTTGATGATTAATCAATGGTGGTTTGTGCATCAGTAAGAGATGTTACGGGGTACCAAAAAACTGAAACCATTCTAATCAGATTTAGCTTTTTATCTTTCTTACCTTGATTCAATGCTTCGCTCAATTGGAAGCAGGTTAAGATTACACCAACAGCGGCGATTAACTAATGCTGTCAGAACTTTTTTCAGCCACATTACAGCCGTCTATATAATTGAGTTTACGCCAGGAAAATCAGTGGCTTATATATATAGCGTATATTATCGACAAGGTCACTGATAGAGGTAAACTTATTTTCTGCAGTTCTCAGCTAGCTTGATAACAAATGTTATATTGTTTCCATTATTTGTGGAGAGTACCATAGCAACGTGACGCCATATGAATGTATTCTCGCAAATATATAAAAATTAAGACAATGTCATCCATTCTTCGTGTCATGTGACGTTGTTTTAACAACAGAGTACACTGAGTTCATTTTGGTTCATTTTCTTCAAAAACTAGTAACATTTGTAATTAAAAGAATTACCAATAATCGGTCCCTTACGAATTGTTGGAAGTTCCTTGCCAAAGCTTTGGACATACAACCTTAATTCATTCGGGACAGAAATTCCGTCATTCATGGTTTTCAATCGGGACACAACCAGTCCGGCCTCACATTGTGTCCACCAAACCTTCGAGACAGACGACATTTCTGGTGTCCCCCGCTGTGATGTTGCTGGAATATTGCTAAAAGCGGCGTAAAACCAAACTCAGTCAGTCAGTCAGTCAGTCAGTCCAGACAGACGAACAACATAGAACACTGGATCTATCCGGGATGAGTGCCGGAACTATTTCACTGAATGCAATTTGCCGTTAAGAGTAACCATTGGTCCCAATCTTGCCAAGTATAGATCTTAATGACTAAAATAGTGGTACGGCATTCTCGTGTAGCGTTGTCGATTAAATCTCCGACTAGTCACAGACATGTGTCTCAACCTCAAAAGTAGTATATCTCACGGTTCCAAAACCATTTCCCCCTTTCTGACCAGCCTTTTTGCAATGCCAAAGCCTCATATTAAGCAAGTCTAGATTCTTCACAGGTTAAGAGAATCAGTATTTCCCTGTTCCACAGAGGCTCCTTTTCAATTTATATTTCTTTGTGGTTTTTTTCTGTCAAAAAAATATATTTTCAGGGTCTAAGCGTTATTTTAACGCAGAAAATAAACTATCCTGTGTGGTATGTGTTGTTGTTTTTCAAGTTATTTATCATCATTGACCCGTTCTGGCGAGGATAAGTAGGTTTTTTCTAACTGTTACCACTTTGAACCACGAATAATTCATGGGCAGCTTCGAGATATTGCATAAAGTTAGTGCACACCTCCCACATCCCGAAGTGAACAAAACCAATGATACAGGGACAACCACAGGCTGACACGTGTCGTGTCTGAAGGGGGATCGGGGAGGGGGATGCGGGCGACCTTCTGAAATCCTCTGGATCCACCAAGTCACATTCTGCCAGTGTCGAACTACACTGACATTTCTAAAAATTTAAATTCTTAAAAAGTACCAAACTCTATTCATACATTTGAAAGGTCATAGCAAACAGAAAAGTAAAGCTAATAACAAGTCCTCATGGATACGTCACTGTAAGCGGCATTTGGGGCAACAATTAACAAGTAACTTATCACCATGAGCTGTTGACCTTGAAACACCGACCAAATTCTTCATGGTCACTTTGTTTTCATTGTACTGAAATGACCCAATAAGTTGATGAAGTACTGAGAGTTAGGGTGGTATCGGGACAGGGTGCGAAATATAGCCACTGGCCCGCTTGACCGTGGGTAGTAAAAATCCAGTCGGGCCAGTAAATCTCCACAGTCACTGACCCGACTGGCTAGTGAATTTTCATGGGGTCATTTGTTTTTGATGATATTGTATCTTCCTGTAATCTTTTGCTTAGTTTCTACATTCAAATTTCGGGCTAGTGAATTACTTTGTGGGCTAGTAACTTTCAGGCATTGCTAGCTTGACTGGCTAGCAACATATGTAAACTATTTCGCACACTGTATCGGGCTTATAGTATCTTTACAGCTTTACAGACTCCAAACATATGTGGGTGATATGTTTTTATGTCCGACTTCCAACAGCGTTGTATGGAGCCGAACGAATCGTACAGATTAACAGTAAATACGATAAAACACTTAAATATCTAAACTTATCACTCACATATATGTTGTATATATACCGCTCTGGGGAACCAAAAAATAAGACTAGTATAATTAGATTTAAGCTCTTTATCATTCATACGTTCCTGCAATGCTTTGCTCAATTGGAATCGAATTACGATTAAACCTCTCATCGGAAATATTTTTAAACTAGGCCAGTTAGACAGATTGCTCTGTGTAAGTAAAAAGAAAAATAGCGGTAATTTCTGCAAATAAATCTTGTAATTAATTCCGCTACTCAACAGACGAATTGGTCATTACCTGCAAGCCGTGTTCCAGCTGTGTTAATTGCTGCACGTGGACCTCGTGAACGTTTATACTCACGTCAACGTTGCCGTACCGATTCATCATCAGCCTGGCTAGAACATGAGGAATGCTTGGAGGGGTTAGTGGTCAGCCTGGGATAGCGATTAGGCGGCCAGGGTAGCTTAACGACGGTTCGGTGTAGCAACCGGTCAGCGTTATTGGACGGCTGAAGCTTGTTTCCGAGTTTGTTGTACACATGGGTCTAGGATTTGTGGGATTTAGGTGCGGAAGTTTATCGGGTGGGGAGGAAAACGTGGGCTGGAGAGGTGGACATATTGTACATCTTACCTTTCCATGTGGACTTATTCACTGTTTTGTTTGTAGCAGTAAAAGCACATTTATATGACGACAGTCTGACGTGACAATCCAGTGACTGACCTTATGAGCATTGTTCGACGCTTGTCTTGTTTTGTTTCTTGGTTCGTTTGTTGTTTAACGCCACAATCATCAATATTCCAGCTTTATGACGGCTTTCTGTAAATAATCAAGTCTGGACCTGACAGTCCAGTGATCAAAATCATGAACATCAATGTACACATCTGGGATACGATGACATGTGTCAACCAAATCAGCGACCCTGACCACCCGATCCCGTTAGTCTCCTCTTACGACAAGCATAGATTGCAAGTCAAAACATTGATTACACAACAGTCTCGTTTCCTGCTGACTGGGTTTCGTCCTATTGCGCAACATAGTACAATAACCAGTACAAAATTGTGAGACCAATTCATTCAACTGGATACATAAATATTCATCAGTATTATTTGATACATCTAATCACTTGTATAGTGCAACACTATGCCCCTTATGATCCTTGCAAACATGTCGTGCAGCGTGCTCTGTCGTATAGCGTGCGCTGACAGACGGAAATCTGGAAATCGTGGAAATCTCAAAACGAGGCTCTACCGCTAGAAACGTTTGGCGGTCTGGTACGGACTTGATATTATATCAATCAAATTGTGCGTTACAAAACGACACTGAATAAGCACAAAACACACATAAGAGGTGTAACCAGTGAGCCAGATGACATGTGAATCATTTTACGACCTCATCAAACAGGGGCAGTCTGTGTTAAGATCTTAGTTAAGATCATGCTGCCTACACCTCGCCATAAAATATAGAAATACGATGTAATTAAATTTTAAAATTAAAATTGACTTGTAAATACCATTTTCTTATGAAACAAGGAATTGGAATTCAGTGTAACCATAGTTGTTTGTGGTGTTTCTTTTCACTTTCACACGAGAAAATTTGGATCGGCTGAAAAGGTCATTGTCTGAATAGGTTAATGAGACTCATGTTTCGGTTTGTGGAGACCATTTCTAACCCGGGACTTCACGGGTATGGTTCTACACAATTGGGATACGATGACGTGTCAACCACGTCAGTCTGCCTGATCACACAATCCCATTAGTTAACAAGTATGGGTTGTGCTCTATTTTGACAACATATTGCACAACGCTTGGGCGTATCAGAGGGTCTGTTCTTTGAATCTTCAACTCAAACGAACGTTCATCCTTGTAACTTCAATATCTAGAAATCATTTAGATTCCCTCACAACATAGATGTTCTCTGTGTACTGAACAAAAGAGTGTCGTCATTAAGATGTTCAGCTGTGGTGGTGAAGATAGACGGGATATCCAGCTGGTCACGCCCTGGCCCAAGTTTGATTCCCCACATGTGTACAATGTGTAAAGTTCATTCTTGGCGTCCCCCGTCCTGATATTGCTGGATATTTGCTAAATGCGGCGTAAATTCACTTGGTCCATCAACGAGGGTCGAATGGTGAAAACATTGTACGTAATCAACCGTAGTCAGTGCCACAAGCTGGACATTTTTTCACTTGATCTCCCGCGGGTCTGTCATACGATCCATAACCGCTGTAACATTCCACATGGCGACTGTTACGAGAAGAACAGTAATTTGCTACGATAAGTGTTTATGCGGCACTCTAAGACCGGCTTGTATTTCATTCGACCCTCCACTGTAACAACTACATGGCCTATATCAAACTTTGTAGACAGCCTGTTACAAGGTGAGTGAGTTCAGTTTAACGCCGCCTTGGAACATTATTCTAGTTATATCGCGGTCTATATGGGGGGAAAACCCATT
Organism: Haliotis rubra; assembly: GCF_003918875.1. Taxonomy (NCBI): domain Eukaryota; kingdom Metazoa; phylum Mollusca; class Gastropoda; order Lepetellida; family Haliotidae; genus Haliotis; species Haliotis rubra. The sequence goes on along the minus strand of NW_025767212.1, from coordinate 704,544 downwards.
ATAATGCCACCCGAGAAAATCCAGGTTAGAATTGGTCTTTAGTAGCCTAACCCCATCCTCGATAATCTCCAGGGTATACGTTACGATCACTCTTCACTAATCGAGAGTGATCGTAACGTTTACCCTGGAGATTATCGAGGATGGCCTAATCCATGCTTGTCGCAAGTGGCGACTAGCTGGATCGGGTGGTCAAGGACCGTATTCTCGAAACGTTCGTAGCCCAAAGAATTCTTAACTTTGATCGTAGCCAATGTATTAAGATTCGGCTTAAGAAGTGCATAGGTATACGAACGTTTCGAGAATAAGGTCTGACTTGTCTGACAGAATGTTGTATCCCATCGATGCCCACTGGATTGTCTGGTCCAGACTCGATTATTTGCAGACCACCAACATACAGCTGGAACATTGCTGAGTGCGGCGTTAAACAACAAGCAAACTAAACATAATGCTGTTCTCAGATGCGGACCACTTTGGTAAAACCCACGAGTTCGCATATGGTTGGAGTGTACCGGGATTCGAACTCATAGTTATAGGTTTTACCTGTGCTCGTGGGTTTCACTAAAATGGTGAACGTCTAAGGCCTAGTGGTGTGACGATTCATCGATACGCATCGATACATCGATCCATGGGCCGCCGATACAGTGAATCGATACAAAGTTTTACATTGTCGTATATCCCGATACGATACTTCAAATGGGCAACGATACATCGATGTTTAACTTTGAATATTGCCGAATCGCGATATCTGTCAAGAAAAAAGACTCACTTTTGTTTGATGATTAAAATATTTGCTTACTTATTTTCCCTTCATAAGTAAACGTTTTCTCGGAAATTCTTGCGTCAAGAACTGTGTCAGACATAGCGCTCACATGTTATTAACATTCACAAAGTCCGTGTATAAACTTAATTATCTCGTTTCCGAATGAACATTGAAAAACGCTGGCGGAATTTGACGAAATACTTTAAAATGGTTTTGTTTTGATATTCAGGTGTTTTATAGTTGGTGTTAGAATTAAATATTTTAGTATCGTGATACGTATCGTATCGCCACCCTTATATCGGGATTCGTATCGTATCGCAGCTTCAGTGCACGATACTTTGGCAATATATCGTCGTGACTAAAATTTTAGCATCGTGATGTATCGTATCGCAGGTTGTATGCCAATACCTGCATCAAGCGTCAACAGACTGTACTAAAACAAACACATTACACAACCCACCTCAGGGAATAATGAAATGAAACCTGACGGGAATGTCCAAGATTCGTGATTTGCTTATTGTTTACACAAATGTTACCGAAAAGGCAAACAGTGCGGTACCGGAAGTATAGGATTTTTAGCGCCCCCTATCGGCATTTGGTGCTTGTTAACACGTGCGAAATGCACTACGCTGGGGTCAGAGGTAAATCCATCTTGGCCCCCAACGTGGAAGCACTTACTGTACAGGATGTCGTGTCCATCACGAGATTTTAGAGTGCCCGCAGAGGTTAGTTATTGTGAATGGGTGGACATCTTTGTTGTTTTACAAATGTAATGGTAAGTATCGGGCCCTCAAAAACTTTGAGAATAATGTACGAGCCTAATGAATTGTTTGTCCAAAATGGATTCTTTTTCATACAATATCTTAACAATTGTCAGATATCCGTTAGTCAGGTTTATCAAATATTTATTGCCTATATTCTCTTTCTGAGAAATTAGGAACGCGAGTTTCCCTATCGCTGCAGCTTAGTCGATATAGGACGACATAATGTTACGTTGTGAGCAATGGATCACAGGGGCTTGTAACGCTAAAAACTGCCATCAAGGTATGTACTGTCACTGACGGGATCTTAGTAATATATAAAAGGAAAGGGATGTAAACGAGGTCAATAAACCAAGTTTGTTTTAAAGGCACGAAAGCCAATTCAACAATGCTCATAACTGTATTTATCCCATTTGTCGTGCCCGTTCGCCATGCACACATTTCAAAAATAAAATACAGGCCAATAGATTTAGAAAAACGCAGAAAAGCCCACATACATCAACATAATGTCATACTGAAACAGTAGGTTTAAATCGCTAACACTGCATCGTAAAACTATTCATCGCAAATGGAAGAATTGTGTCGTGCCATTCCTGTTTATGTATTTCTGTTGCCATTTGGCATTTATCATCATGATACTTGTGTGCACAATTAACCTGCCCATTCGTATGCACTTATTTCGAATAAATACTTTTCTACGCAAGGGAGCTCATTGGCCCAAATAAAATATGTCCCATCAAATCGCTGACTCTTTTTCCACGATTAATGTGGGCTTTCCTGCTTTTTCAGTGCGGGGCAGGTTAAGGCCAACGTCGTCAATGGCGAACGGTCACGACACAATTCTGTTTACGATGAATAGATGTACGTAAACTCATCGTGACAGTGAGATCTAAGTGTTTCCGAAAGAATGGCGACTAGCGCGCTGACAGGCGCAATCAGTTCAACATGTTTTGGTGAATGTCGTTAGTGTATACTGTGACATAAACAAGAAAATGGGTGAGTTACCGCTACTAATTCTGAACAGGGATTTTGGCTCGGAATCGAGAAATCACGATTTTTCGAGCTTCCGAAGACCCTAGCTCCCAAAGTACTGCTTCGATTTTTGTGCTGTATGTCTTATTTTGTAGGTAAATCTATTGGCTTGAAATGTGTACATACTTTAAATGGGATAAATACAGTGAGCATTGTTGAATTCGCCCTGAAACGAACTTGCTGTGTTGACCTCGTTACATCCCTTTCCTTTTATATAGTACTAAGATCCCGTCAGTGACAGTACATACCTTGATGACAGTGTTTAGCGTTACAAGCCCCTGTGCAATGGATGGCGTCACTGCTTGCAACCTGTGAAGATCTTGGCTAGAACCGGGTTTATTACTAATATAAGGCTTCTTCTGTCTGCTGATGGTTTAAAGGTGCTGGAATATGACACAGATTCCTCGGATTCACCCGGTTCCACCCGTCACATCACTAGAGGTGAATTAAGCCGAGAAGATCCGGGTTAGAATTGATCTTCAGTAACCCATGCTTGTCGTAAGAGGCGACTAACGGGATCGGGTGATCAGGCTCGATGACTTGGTCGATACATGTCATCGTATTCCAATTGCGTAGATCGATGCTCGTGATGTCAGTCTCTGGATTGTCTGGTCCAGACGCAAATATTTACAGATCGCTGCCATATAGCTGGAATAATGCTGAGAGCGGCGTTAAGCAACAAACGAATAAAACAAAAACTAAAGCAAGCGTAGAACGATGCTCATGATGTCAGTCACTGGATTGTCACGTCAGAAAATAAAAACACAATATCACCTATATCTCACCACAACACTTTCAACAGTGCCCACTTTCAACTACGTCCGATTTTCTATGCGATGCGTCAAAAACGCACACAGTATATTTTACTATGATCAGGCTCACTACAACCGATGCGTCACTGCGATGCGTCATTGCGATGAAAATAGGTGCTGCACCTATTTTCATCGCAGCGCATTTCAAATCGCATGGGATTCCATTTGTGACGCCATTATATGCTACAATTAGGGGTATTTCCGAATTATATACGCTTCACAGACAATGTTAAGAGTAATTATTTTTCAGTGATATGGTGCAACCACTATTCCCTCTTCATAACATGGCCGAGAACAACAATACAATTAAACAGTTGTATATGTTTAGCTTCTTTGCCAAATATTTAGATGTAAATAATTGATGATGATCATTCACTAACATTTGCTGTCAGGAACGCCATGTCTCATCTGTGCCCTTCTCACCAGTACCCAATGCCCCGTATCACCAGTACCGCTGTTTCAACATCCGGGTACCGCGGTATCTTGCCTATCTTAACTGACTAGTAAACTACATAACTCAACTAACAGATAAGGTCAAATTAGATTTGACCTCATTTCTCTCCCTATATTTGCCATTGGGACACTTGTACAGTACACAGTGTTAACGTACAACCTACTCTCTTGATGAGTCGGACACGATAATTGCTTTCGCGTACAATCCGCCGGTGCACGCGCCTCTCATTACCAGGGACTGGAATGGACACAAGGGATCTCGGAGTGTTTTACGGCTGTTTTAGCATTATTTCAGTCAGATCACGGCGGGTGATACCAATAACGACTTTAACGTGCGCTTCTGTACTGAACTCCAGTCGTTTGCGTGTACAATAGAGATAACCAGTTTTCCTAACTTGTTCCAAATTGCCGACTCTCTGCTTATTGACAAAGGCTAAATATGATTACACGGCTCGAATTTCCAGTAGTTACATTGTTTAAGTTACATCACCCTGGTGAACTTGAGTCAGTCCATGACACGATATAAAAAATGTTCGAACCTGGCAAAAACTATGATCTTGTTGTGGCAGCCATACGTGACTAAAGAGATGTTCATGGACAATAGATCTTGGCCTACCTATTGCGCAGAGCGTAGCCCGCGCGGTCCATTCTTGGTCAAATGGCAAACTATAAAAAAATAGTGCGATATATGTTAATATTGATGACATGTTGGTCGAGTCATTTTTACAATTTCACATGCATCAACCCAGTGACTTGCTAACACCGACTTTCAGGTGTCCCATAGCAATTCATAGTATTGGAAGCGTTAAGTGACTAGGTCTAAGTATACGGAGCAGTCACAGTTGTGTTAAGGATTAGCACTACAAAAGAAACTTGGATTCCGCCCACAAGGTGGCACTCATTCGTCACCACTCGCCCCTTTCCGTAACCTGCAAGAAGATTGTCCCGGAATAACACGAGTTGGTCACGAATGGGTGGCACTGTGCATAGGTGCGTTGCGCTCCAGAATGAGATCGGCTCGTTATTCCGTGTCTTCGTGTTCATTCTGACATCAAGACGCTCGTGGGATGTGGTTAATGTAATGTCTTGTTCCGTATTTTGATCACAGTGATACATCAGACCTGGTGTATCACTTTAGTACATCGTGTGGTAGGTTACTGTATAGCGGGGAGTGAGTGAGTGAGTGAGTTTAGTTTCACGCCGCACTCAGCAATATTCCAGCTATATGGCGGCGGTCTGTAAATAATCGAGTCTGAACCTGACAATCCAGTGATCAACAGCATGAGCATCGTACTGCGCATTTGGGATACGATGACATGTGTCAACCAAGTCAGCGAGCCTGACCTCCCGATCGCGTTAGTCGCCTCTTACGACAAGCATAGTCGCCTCTTACGACAAGCATAGTCGCCTTTTGTGACAAGCATGTTGACCTCGACGGGAGAATCTTCTGTGAGTTTTCTTGAGACCAACTCATTCAGCTGGATACATAAATATTAATCAGTTTAATTTGATACATCTAATGACTTGTATATTGCAACACTAATCACTACGCTCCTTCCAATAATTTGCTCTGTCGTGTAGCGTGCTCTGACAAACGGAAATCTGGAAATCGTGGAAATCTTAAAACGAGGCGCGGCCGTTAGAAAAGTTTGGCGGACTTGTACGGCCTTGATATCATATCAATCACATTGTACGTTACAAATATATACTTAATAAGCGCAAAGAACACATAACAGGTGTAACCAGTGAGCCAGATGAATTGTGAATCATTTTACGATCTCATCAAAGGGGGTCAGTCTGTGACATCTTACTAGTAATTAATGTCATGTTGATTAAACCCCGCCATAAAATATAGTAATAAGAAAAAAAAATTAAGTTTAAAATTAAAATTCATTTGTTAAATAACATTTTCTTATGAAATAAGGAATTGGAATTTCGTGTAACCATAGTTGTTTGTAGTGTCTGTTTTCACTTTCACACGAGAAAATTCGGATCGGCTGAAACGTAGGTCAATGTCATGAGACTCATGTTTCGGTTTGGGCTTCACACATTGTACCCATGTGGGGATCAAACCCGGATCGCCGGCGTGACGAGCCAACACTTGAACCACTAGGCTACCACACCACCCCAATTTCAACAGAGCGTAACAGCAGTAGTCGTATGTTTATAATATAAGTCTGTATCCATTTGTACACTTGTAATAAGACAAAATCATGTCAACAATGATGAAAACAATAATAAAAAATAATGATATTGTTATCACGGCTTTTTAATTGAAATATGTTCTTATATTTATTTATAACAACTCCACTTCAAACTTGCAAGATAGTATTTACCGAGTGAATGTTCATGGCGGCTGCATAACTGATATCCCGGTCACTGCATCCGTGTGCATTGGTTCTTTTATTCCCATCTCCCTGGGAAGTATGCAGACTAAGCAGTCTTTGAGGTGCTAGAATGACTGATAATTGTATACATAATAATTATTACTACTGACACAATTTTGATATAAATAATTCAATTATTGAACGATAATCGACATGTGTATCAGATTGCTACGCATCACCGAGTCCTGATCTATAAGCCCTGTATATGAAAGGATGTTTTTGATTGATGTTACCGTCTCCCTGGAGTACCTAATGTGCCGCAGTAAACTAATGTAAAGACCAGTACAGGCTATGTTTCGGTTATCGTCGCTCCCTGGGGGATCACCAGAATATGTATCACTTAAAAGATATCGTTTGAACTCAGTCATTTTTTTCCAAAGGTTATACATTTATCATTCAGAAAACTTCAAATGTGTCTGTATTAATAAAATATTTAATGTGAGCGACAAGATCTGATGAATACCCTCAAGATATATCCAGCAGCAACTGCTTTGAAATATTTCAGTCAGTATAGCAGGTCACTCACACATTCATAAACATATCATCCCAGAATCCAACCCTGCCTCTTACACACCTGTTTCGGACCACGGTATACTGGAATGAAGTCCGTTCCGATGTGCATCCGTCAAGAGCAGTTCCGCAGCAACACACGTCGGCCATGTTGAAGTCTCGCAGTGACCTACCTACTTGACTTGTAATATATCGATTGTTTTCATCTCAATGAGGGTTATATCAACATACAGACAAATTGACATCAGTGTATTGATGTGTTACCGGTACACACACACAAAAAAAACAAAAACATTTAAAAGTGTATCAATAAGATTATTACTTGAAGTGATTGATTGGGTGTTGTCATACGCTGTAGGTATACCTCAGCTTTCTTGGAACAGCGACGAAATAATCGAATCTCGATCCGATAAAGATGTTGTTGACAGAACGAGCAACGACGCAAGACATCTGAATTGAATTGAACTGAACTTTATTACACTCATTTCGCTATCACCGACACTGATTAGAGGCATAATTCAAATATTGACACTAGAAAATGCTATGTACTTGAAAACAAGACAACTGGGTTATTAAATTAATTCCAGCAGTCGGATCAGGTACAGAACAAATCTAACAATTCATGAACACACTTTCATGACATATCCTTTCCGAATTTGAGGTGAGGTGAGGTGTAATTGGATTTAACGTCGTGCTTGAGAATATTTCGCTCATATGACGACGTGCATGCGTGTGTATGTGTATGTGCGGCTGCTTGTACTAGCCCAGACTTAAGCTGGTTTTATAGTGCTAGCCCACTGAGATACCATGCCGCAGTTAAGCATGAATACCCCACTCAGACACATTATACTGACTCCGAGCCGACCAGTCCTTGTTGTACCCATTATCGCCGAGCGCCAGGCAGGGACCAACAAGTACCATATTTTATCGTCTTTTGGTATGACGCGGTTGGGGATCGAACCCGCGACCTTCCGCTCTCCGGGCGGACGCTCTAACCACTACACCACGGAGGCGGTCCTTTACGAACTTGAACTGTATCACGATTATTTAATCTTCGGTTATTAAAAGTAATTTCATTTTATACATGTTGGAGTTAGTGTAATAATGATATGTATGAATTAGTTGTTTCCTCTATGTTTTAAATGAAGGCCCCTAAACATATAATGAAATGACAAAGTGGGTATTTTCTTAAAGGTAATGGTATTTATCTCCACCTGCCTGTTTCAACCGGTAAATTGTGATTCGATATTTTGATGTTAAGTAAAGTTCTCCAGTCCTTATCGTCTGTGTTAAATAAATAGTTTTTCGAAGTACAACAAACCGAAAGTGGCACTGGTTGCAGACGGTAGGAAAGCCCATGAGTATGGAATTGGTGCTGACGGTTCTCAAGACGAACGTGAGAACCCGCAATTCCAAAGGGGTACACTATTATGGAGTGAGTTGGTGAGTATAGGTTTACGCCCCCTTTGTCAATAGCATGATGATCAGATGGAAGACACGTGGGTTTCGTACTTTGTAACTAGTGATAAATCTAACCCGCTATCGGGGTAATGCGCGAATGCTTTAACCACAAGGCCACCGTGCCGATAAAGTATGCCGACGTTAAGCCGATGCAGAGCCGATGCAGGGCCAGTGAAGTTTGCCAACGTTGGGCCGACGTCGATGAGCAAAACTTCCGATGAAGTTTGCCGACGTTGGGCCGATGATGCACACGACGTCGGGCCGATGTCGGGCCGTTGATGGCATGCTACCTGGCATCATTGCCTACACGATTATAAATAGTACGCATGAATCGTGGGTATATTTCTCTTGTTTGTAAACATCATTCACATGTACCGGTATTCACTCTGAGACAGTTTATAGAGATATGGGACTTTACAAACTCATCTAACTTTTTCTTCAAACGTTAACAAAATATAATCCCAATTTTAGGAGAATAGATTGATAAAGCGACCTCGACGGTTATCAAGGCCATGAGCTGTGGCCAATTTAACGCATAAATAAAGTAGATTTTCTTGTCATAAAGACAGTTTTATCAGATTGACATCCATGTTAAATACTACATCCTCCGCAGACATCTGCTGGTTTAGGAGTAATAGATAAGATAGTTATATATGCCCCGCGTCTTTGACGGCAAAACAGGTGGTGAGCACGGCTCTATGGGCGTACGGGATCTGGGAAGATATATACTATAGAGCGATTGAGCGGTGTTCACATCATGGAAGGCTGGGTTTACATTGGGAGGGAGGGGAGGGGGTGGGAAGGCAGCGTGGAATAAATGGAGAAATGAATGGAAGAAAACATACATTGAATGTTAATACCTCGCTGGCTAATTCCCTGGGTCAATAATACGTAGGTCGACACAAGCGGAGTGTGATCATAAAAAAACCATACTTCCTTTTCTACGGGACCTTAAATTTACGTTTTTTAAGGCGATATTTTCAGTTTATAGGAATAAACAAGGCATTTTAAAACGGTGAGAAGTCTAACAGTAAGAAAGTGTCATCCCAAATAAACTGACTGACTGACTGAGTTTGGTTTTACGCCGCTTTTAGCAATATTCCAGCAACATCACCGCGGGGGACACCAGAAATGGGCTTCACACATTGTAACCATGTGGGGACTCGAACCCGGGTCTTCGGGGTGACGAACTAACGTTTTAACCACTAGGCTACCCCACCGCCACCCCAAATATAACACATGTCATATAGTTAAGGTGATTTGAGTTCAAGTGTGTTAGCTTGAGTCGCATATGGGTCGGGTTCGATTCCAGTCATGTTTCATACTCATTCTTAAACCCAACGGTGATGTTACGCCAATATTCGGCGACTTAGATTTCTTTAAATACTAGAGCGGCGGGGTAGCCTGGTAGCTAAAGTGTACGCTCGTCAGGCAGAAGACCCGGGTTCAATTCGCCACATGGGTACAATGTGTGAAACCCATTTCTGGTGTCCCCCACCATGATATTGCTGGAATATTGCTAAAAGCGGCGTAGCACTAAACTCATTCATTTACCCACTAAGTAGCCAGGTTTGAACTGATATACCTTCACATGTGACTAAACACCTTTAAAGGGTTGTCCCTTGTCCCAGTCTGTGTTTCAGATCATAGCCTCATTTCTTGTGTCGCCCGCCATGATATTGCTGGAGTATTTTTTTGTAATGCGGGGTAAATTAAACTCACTCACTATTTGGATACTGAGATGCAAAGAGGTACATGGGAATTAAACCAGTTGCATACAAAAAGACAGAGCCTCGTTTACCCTGAAATCAGTACATCATGGAAATGAATTTTGACGCGTGTTTTGAATGGTATTTTTATGTACTCGGTGTCCTTATCAATTTGACGACCGTCTGTCTACATGGTACGCACACAGTGACACCGCGTGGGAACTGGTATCAGCGTCATCAGCATCGTCCTCAACATCTTGGTAGAATCATATTCCTTATCAGCCTGAAAGGCAGATTTATCAGTAGATCTCTTAAAGCTATGTTTTATCAACCCGAGTGTACTCGCGTCGAGTTAGGCTGCCGAGTCTACTAGCAACACACTGCAAACGGAGTATTTGTACAGAGGGGATTACGGACGCGTAGAGACAGCGCTTGGACTAGACTGGCATTTTTAAAGATATATGTCTATTTAACATCCAATAGGAGCCAAGAACAGTTCTGAATTTCAGCTCAGGCAATCTAGACTTTTAGACGTGATTTGGATTCATTTTATCATTTGTTATGTCTAGGGTCTTGAAGTGAGACGGGGTTTACGCCGTTTGTTAGCAATATTTAAGCAATATCACGGCGGGGGAAAACAGAAATATGCTTTACATTGTACCGAACCCGAGACTTCGCTTGACGAGCGAACTAATTAACCACTAGCCAGCGCCCCAGTCCTAAAACTGATGCATGGTATTTGATAGTAGTTTAATAGTTTATCCCGTTTTTCCAAGTAAAGAGTTTCTGAAATATGAATGTGTGTGGCTTGTTTTCTGAAACAATTCAAGAAGTATACTTAAACAAACTATATATCCAGTGTGAAAGCTATTTTGTGTGATTGTTGACGGTTGGTGGGTTGCCTGTCCTGGTTGTCTATCTCAATTAGTGAGTGAGTGAGTTCAGTTTCACGCCGCACTCAACAATGATTCAGCTACATGGCGGCGGTCTGTAAATAATTGAGTCTGTACCAGACAATCCAGTGATCAACAGCATGAGCATCGATCTACACAATTGGGATACGATGACATGTGTCAACCAAGTCAGCGAACCTGACCACCCGATCCCGTTAGTTGCCTCTTACCACAAGGACGGGTTGCTGAAGATCAGTTCTAACCCGGATCTTTACGGGTCTTTAATTAGTAGGCAGTGGGTAGAAGGCTGACATTGCAGTTCACTGTTTGAGTCTGCAGCAGGATCCGACATATACTGACTCGAATCCGAGATCCACGCCATAGTCACTGATATTCATACCGTAGTCCCTCCGTGAATAGACACCGTGAATGACACGATAGAAAGAAAAGTTACAAGCGCCTTCAATTGAAGAACGTTTCCGCGTATTGTTTTGGCTCACTGTTACATTTCCAATCAGAGAAAGGTGTGTAAATATGGGTTCCACAGTAGCATACTAAAGTACCGCTAATGACTACGAGAGAACCCTTCATCGTTTAATATACGCTTTAAGTTTATTTATTTGGGTTTGGTTTGACCAGGTATTCATTGTTTCAAGGAAGTCTGCATATTTTAAATGTCTCTGTTTCAATTTAGCGGATGACCAAAAGTCAAGGCAAGGTTATATCTTGCATTATTCCAATTCTCTGTTTCAAGGCAGCTTTTAGACGAGCGGTGAGTCTATAGTTGATAGATCCCCGATTCAACGCAGGTCGGTCAGGTAGTTCTACATTAGACTTTCGTTTGCTCAAGCAGAGAGTCAGTATCCTATGAAGAAAGACACACACATGCACGTACGTACGTACGTGCGCGCGCACATACACACACACACGCACACACGATTCAAGGCAGTCGTCTAGTACAGGCAGAGGGCAGTACAATTCTCTCGTTCAGGGCAACTGACAGAGGAATTCTACATTAAATAATAGATACAACCTTGTTCGATGTGTATACAAGGTCGGTATATATTCATGGACTTGCCTTGCGTTGAGCCAGGGAACAAGTATAAACCTCCTCGGTTGGACAAACGACCCGATGCTAATCTGTACCGTTCTTCTGATAAGGCCTTTCCACTGAAAATGTGATGATTATTTTACAGCTCCCTCTAAATTTATGAAGGCGTTGATTTTTTGTGTGAGATGAAATCCGCGTAAAAGAAGTAAACGCACCATTAAGATATTGAGTTATCTTGCCATGACTGCAATAAATAACACGATGTATCTCGCCTAAAATGTAGTATTATGCTTCTTTTCAACTCTGTTGGCTTTTTTCTGTTCATCCCCGTCGTAGTTGAATGCTTTACTTCAACACGAGCACAGATAGAGACCTGAAATATAACTTTAAGATACTTTTTTATATGAAAGGTATAAAAGAGATAACACTGGGACATACTGTCGGGTAAAAGAAGGTATGTATTCACTTGAAATGTAACTGCTGTGAAGTCGCTGTAAAGTTATAAACTCCATGTTCTGTGAGACGTCTAGTACACGTGTCCTGCTGTGAGATGCTATGACACCCGTATGAGTGAGTGAGTGAGTTTGGTTTTACGCCGTTTGTAGCAATATTCCAGCAATATCCAGTCGGGGGGACACCAGAAATGGGCTTCACACATACTAGTAATACCCATGTGGGGAATCGAACCCAGGTCTTCTGCGTGACGAGCTACCCCGACCGCCCCTACACCCGCATGAAATACATCTCCATCGAAAAACAATTTCCTCTAGGTTTCATTTTCTGCCACAATCAAACATGGATGCTTATGCTCGTCAGTTCATACAACTGTTTGTTTGTGGGATTAATAAATCCACAATTTGTTCATGGGATAACCGTGACCTCAGCCGGGAGAACGAGAATACATTTCATTACCATTCTATTTAATGCGTTGTTCTTGCTCTCGAGCGGGGCGGTAGGTGGCCTAGTGGTTAAAGACCCAGGGGCGGTGGGGTGGCCTAGTGGTTTAAGACCCAGGGGCGGTGGGGTGGCTTAGTGGTTAAAGACCCAGGGGCGGTGGGGTGGCCTAGTGGTTTAAGACCCAGGGGCGGTGGGGTGGCCTAGTGGTTAAAGACCCAGGTTCGATTCCCCCACATGGGTGCAATGTGGGAAGTTCATTTCTGGTGTCCTCGGCCGGGATGTTGTTGGAATTTTGCTAAAAGCGGCGTAAAACCATACTCTCTCACGTACTCAAGTGGACAGAAGTATGTGGAAGGGAGATAAATTGACAAGAAAGGCGTTTTTATACCACATATATCAAACTGGTAATTCTTGACTTCAAATCCAATCAAGGGCTGGGACTACAAAACATGTAAATCCAGATACCTTCACATGGTACATCAACGGTTACCTCAGCTCAAAGCGAATGCTACAGATTTTACGACGCTTCGAACAAGTGTATCTCCAAAATATGTCTCTGGTATTCATTCAGTTCTGATAACTGCATACGAAAATATCGGACACATTTGCAAGGCCCAATTTAAATAATGCAGTTTATCACTTTACTTTTTAAAAAACAAAAAACAAAATAGGTTACTGGGACAATAAGCTAAAATTACAAATTCATATTACATATAAAGTATGAACATTAGAATTGAATGCTTGAGACCAGATTGACACCATCAATGATCCAAGATGTCAGAGTGATCACAAATCGAAGCAAATCATGTCATCTACGACCAGAAGTGGCTACAATCACTGGAAAACTTCCTACTGAGTATTGATTTTAATGTTAATAGTATTATTTCCTCCAACAAGAACAGTATCAAACACTTGACTACTCCACTGTCCTTTAAACAACCGTCTGCAACTGTTATTCGGGTCAGTGACCAACCCATGTGACCAGTGTGAGTGAGCTTAGTTTTGCAAACTTTCACCAATCCTTGGTGTGAAGAGCAAGCACTTTGACCACTAGGCTACCACACAGCCCCTTTAACCGGTGTGAGTGTGTAAGGTCTGATTTAGCTTCATAAACTTGGACTGTACATGACCAGAGTGCGAGTGATGGATATGGTTTTATGCCACCTTAGCAAAATTCAACCAATATCACAGCAGTGGACACCAATAAATGACCCTCACACAAGCAAACAGTTTAACAGCTAGTCTTCTAAAATACCATCTGCCCAGAGCATATCAGGACATGGGTATTTTCCACCACAGTGAAACCAATGTGTTTGAGAAGGGGGTCAACAACTCAACAATCAGTTGATCCTGACTTTACAAAGGGAAACAACTCTGCAAAAGAAAGGCATCACCTTAGATCACACACCCTAATGTGCCACCTACTGAGTTAAAATGATCAATGAACAAGTACAACATAAAATATGTCCTGTTTTATTTGGCATTTCTCTATCAAATACAAATTTGATGAAATGATACACCTATATTTCATGAACATTCATCTCACAAATTTAACAGTTACAAACAATTCATACAAGACACTCACAAAATAATTTATCTCTCACCAAGATATCTAGGAGAATTATTGACCCTCGTCTCTCTCATCTCATATCGCCAGCATCAACTCCTACCATAGTTCTTTTGAAAGTAGAATTAACAAACAAAAAACTGATTCGATGTACATCATCAAAACTTTCACCACAAATACCTCTGTTGCATGCAGATGTACACATATAAATACTATTAACAGTGATGCAGAGTTCAAAATAGTTGTAGTTAGACACAATATACTGCAAATACCAAAATATAACAATTTTATTTATGAAAACAAATATTAACCACTTTTATCGAGCAGATTAATCAAATTAACGAAACAAATTCACTCTTTTTCCCCAGCATATTTGGCAGGACAATAAGTCATATTGAGATAATGTTACAGACAGCCTTACATGGGGCCAACCTGTTCCAGCATTTCCCTCACGCAAGACTATAGCTATACTATTTACATCTTGTATATACAACTGTATGCTCTTCTCTATATACAGGCAGTCTACTCTGTGTTACACGGCTAATATCTAGTTCTTATTGATGAAATTTTAAAAAGAACTGAATTTTTACAACCAGAACAGCTTGATATATGCAACATGAGCTTTTCATAGCCAGCAGATCATTTGACTCTCTAATGAAAATATTTAACAAAGAAATTGAAACCTGACACTCTCTTCACGCTTAAACAAGACTTGCATGATCTATATTAGATATAATTGCTTCAGGGTCTATAACAGACTAGATCATCTAGAATATTACGAAGAACTTGAAAAGATTCCACTGTCACAAAAGTCAAGTGTGTAAAATGAATCTGTCTCATTCATGTTAGACATGTCTAGGTCAGAGTCCAGAGGTCAAGTGTTACATATGTATACATGTAGTTTTATGAAAGAAAATGCCCCACCATCTTGAGTGTTCATTCTACCAGTCTAATATGAACAACTCCACTCTTAAAAGAACTAATGAGATATCATTCTCCTTTAACATTCACTTGATACAAGAATCAATTTGGTGTATCGTGGAAATCTAAAAATATCCTTGTCAATTGTGGACTAACAAAGATCATGAGCCTTGCTCCAGTAACTGGAACTTTGCAGATGAGGGGTGAATGTAGATATGGCTTAGAACATATGCTGCACTTTCTGTTTGACAAAATAATGCTAAAACACCTCATTTAATCAAAATTATTTCAGTACCTTTATCACCTGCTTCTGAAAACACTCTTGTATCTGTACTGTAACTAAGAAATGTTTAACATTCTGAAATATCTCAAGTTGCCTTCAATAATTATTAGGTAAGATATTCAACAACTGCAAATAATACTTAAATATATTATGAGTAGCTCCTAGACATATTTTCCACCCTACTTTCAGTAAAATCTCTGCTAAACATAGAAATATTGACTTAAGAGGAATGGTATGTGAATATAAATATACACATTACATGTAAATACAGCATCTAATCATCTAAAGGAAAGAGAAAGTTCAATCTCATTTAAAGGATACTTTTATCATGGTGCATGTCATGCTTGAAGGAGGAAGTTAATACTTCCGAGGGCAAAGGTTGAGCTGTCAGCACACAGAGACTGGGGAGGAGTCACTGACATGTCACAACAACATGATTTCACTAATACATGTACGTGTACATTCTGACTTCATACTGAATATGAGTACGACCACAATGCTAGGGGTGAAAGGTTCATAACTACATTAGTTTAACTGCAGTATTTTGCTTTAGGTTCAGTACACTGGGCATTAAAGTGTCTTTTCGGTATATACCGCATACTGAATGTTTTAATAATTATGTTTGATATCTTATGGATGCAAATATATTTTTTCCAAGAGTTAATGATCGAAAGTTATAATGAAATAATAATTATCCATCACCATGGCCTTAAAGTTTCAAAGCATTGCATTCATCAATACTTTATTTTTAAGAAAAAACATGGTTTGTTGTGATTTTAGTTTTGTTGCATTCTTGGTTCTGTACCAAACCGAAAATTTACTGAGGGTCCTGAATATGTACAGAACCGAAGCTCAAGTGGACCGTTGCACCCCTACACAATGCATACGTTGTGACATCTAAACAATTCCCAACAATGTCATGTTTGTTTGTTTGTTTGTTTGTTTAGCAGAGCACTCAGCAGTATTCCAGCTATATGGCAGCAGTTTATAAATAATTGAGTCTGGACCAGACAATCCAGTGATCAACATCATAAGCATCGAACTACACAATTGGGGTACAATAACATGTGTCAACCAGGTCAGCGAGCCTGACCACCCGAACCCGTTAGTCGCCTCTTAGGACAAGCATGGGTTACTGAAGATCAATTCTAACCCGTAACTTCATGGGTAGGTGATTCACAAGACAGAAGAGTGTGAATGGTCACATTGCTGCTGACTTGGTTGATGTCGTGGTATTCCAGTGTAGATTCATGACAACCATGCTTCACAAGATGTTTTGCCACGATTCGTGTTTAAAGCCATTGTGTCATGCTTATACCAAATGATTACTGTTTGTACAAATGAAATGAGGATGTGCGATGAAAATTAATTGTAAAATATCTTCTGAAAGCATGTACACTAAATCTCAAGACATTGTTAGTATGCTTAATTCTCCTGATGAAAGTTTACTGAACACAGTTTTATATACATTGTACATTGTCTCCTTTGAAAATACTACAAGACTCCTAGAATGACAAATGTGAAGTTTCACTGATTCACATGTTTCATCCTCGATTTCTTAGTGTATATCTCCCTGCTATTATGAAGGAAAACTAAGTTCTATGGATAGTCAACTTCTTTATTGCAATGAGTGCAACGTTTCGGTGTATATACTCACTATGCAGTTATGTATATATTCTCCTTGTTACAACTCTTTGTATCACTTGCTTGATAACGGTGTTAGTACTTACACCGAAACGTCGCACTCATTGCAATAAAGAAGTTGACTATGCCTCTAAAATGCCTCTCAAAGAACTCCCTGCTATTATGGTTGATCCTCAGGACCATTTGGTGTAACGACTTCATTTTGAGTTTTGAATCAACTTGCATGATATATTTACTAATCAGACACCCAATCAAATTACAGTGCTTGATTTAGCTATCCAATCAACTTACACAGTGCTTTATTTAGCCACCCAATCAACTTACACAGTGCTTGATTTAGCCACCCAATCAACTTACACAGTGCTTGATTACCTATCCAATCAACTTACACAGTGCTTGATTTAGCTATCCAATCACCTTACACAATGCTTGATTTAGCTATCCAATCAACTTACACAGTGCTTAAATTAGCCATACAATCAACTTAACGGCGCTTAAAACAGCCATCCGGTCAACTTACACAGTACTTAAATCAACCATCCAATCAACTTACACGGTGCTTAAATAGCCATCCAATCAATATACACAATGCTTACATAAGCCATTTAATCAAATTACATAATGCTGAAATTAGCCATCTAATCACATTTTACCCATTATGCCCTTAGTCCCAAGGTAAGTTCTGTGTAAAGACAGTGACAGAGAAGAGAATGGGGAATGAGTCAAGAGTATCTATTATAACAGAGTGAGTGAGGCTAGTTTTACACCTCTTTTAGCAATATTTTAGCAATATCACGGAAGGGGACACCACAAATGGGCTTCACACATTGTACCCATGTGGGGAATCGAACCCAGGTTTTCGGTGTGACGAGCGAACGCTTTAACCACTAGGCTACCACACCGCCCTTATATAACAGAATGAAGATCTAACACCTCGACAATCAAGGATGATTGAATTCTATATCATAGTGTACATCCTCCGAGCACAAAGCCTTTGATAAGCATCTCCGTATAGCACAATACAATAAGCACCAAGTCTCACACAAGCTCTAGGTAAAATTAATATCACCTCACCCTGGAAAAGACAAAAACTTAGAAGCAAAAGGTCCCGTTTTGGCACTTCCTGTCTCTATTGCTTAATCACCTCAAGGACACAGAATTCAGTTGAATGTAAACTTTTTAGACACTGAAGCTCATGCAACCCTGTAGTTGGAACATTTGGTCGTTTCCAAATTAGCACCTGGCATCTATCCGGGTTTGAAAGCATTTATAAAGAAGAAATATGGTACAGTTTATGAAATCAATTATTATTATTTCATCTCACACTACAAACCCTGTGGTACTCAGTACCCAAGTCAACTAGTCAAATACCATCACATATATCACCATATTCACATATATCACATGCAGTAGGACAACAAACCAGGGATGATAACAGGGACTAGACCAATCTCGCATGCATCATCATACAAACCAGGGCTCGATTTAAGAGAGGTTAACCTACTTGCACCAAGTGCCACCTAAGATAAAAAGCTAGTTGCACCAGCCAAATTCCAGTTGCAACGTAGTGTGTTAAAACGTCAGAGGTTTCGGTGCACATAAACATATTTCCTTGATGTAGTACCTATGAAACCATAGCAACACAGAGACACAGCTGATCCCTGTTTACAAGAGCTGTCATAGCCGAAACGTGTATATGAATTGCAATATTTCAGTGCCATAGCTATTCAAAGATTAAGAAGAAAAATGAACTGACATATTTAAGCTTATAATGTTAGATTTATTGTTGATATATTTCTCAAAAATTGACTTGCACCTTGTGCAAGTTAAGACTCATAACTAGGTTGCACTTTGTAATATTGCGTTGCACCAGTGCAAGTAACAAAGCACTAAATCAAGCCCTGCAAACCCATTCCTTAAAGCTGCCATACTGATCATGTTGACTGTGTAATACAGTAAAACAGGTGCTCATAATAATCCATGGACTAATCATTTAAACTTTCCATTTCAGGTTTAATACTCCAAGCCAAAACCCCAATGCAATTGTCAGTGGTTCCAAAAATTCAGTCTGGTTCCCCCTTGCAATATTTTCCTCTCAAATTATTGAACCCCAAAATTATCCTTTCTCTGATCAAAATCGCAATCAATCGCCTGTGCTGATGAATAGTAAATAGTTGCTCCCTAATTAACACTCGGCTACTAATCTATTTATAACTGAACCTTCTTACACCAGCCCCACTTGCACCGAGTTACTATGGCTACTACAAACCGCTGCTATACTGAGGGTGTTTAAGCAGTCATATTGCTACAATAGTATAACATACCAGGTGCATTAAGATTAGCAGAGTGTGTTTAAATATTTCTACATGCCCAAACAGTATGATTTATATTCCTAGTAAATGTTTATAATACGGAAATACAGGGAGGTAATAAACTCTTTATCATAATGTCATATTTAAATCAATGGATGTTGAAAATGTAATATCACTCAATGGAGTAACTTCAGATATCCCATATGACTACAAATGAGTGAATACATCACACAGTGGCAAATACCTTGCTGCTATGTTTGTCGCCATGTTTTGGTGAAATCCATATCTGAGCATATTAGGAATGTTAGTCGATGATTTGACTGACTGAGTTTGACTTTTAGCAATATTCCAGCAATATCACGGAAGGGGAAATGGGCTTCACATTGTACCCATGTGGGGATTCAAACCCGGTTTTGGCGCGTGACGCTGCCAACGCTTTAACCACTAGGCTACCACACACTCTTTATATAACAGAATGAAGATCTAACACCTCGACAATCAAGGGATGATTGAATTCTATATCATAGTGTACATCCTCCTGAGCACAAAGCCTTTGATAAGCATCTCCAGTATAGCACAATACAATAAGCACCAAGTCTCACACAAGCTCTAGGTAAAATTAATATCACTTCACCCTGGAAAAAACAAAAGCTTAGAGGCAAAAGGTCCCGTTTTGGCACTTCCTGTCTCTATTGCTTAATCACCTCAAGGACACAGAATTCAGTTGAATGTAAACTTTTTAGACACTGAAGCTCATGCAACCCTGTAGTTGAAACATTTGGTCGTTTCCAATTAGCACCTGGCATCTATCCGGGTTTGAAAGCATTTATAAAAAGAAGAAATATGGTACAGTTTATGAAATCAATTATTATTATTTCATCTCACACTACAAACCCTGTGGTACTCAGTACCCAAGTCAACTAGTCAAATACCATCACATATATCACCATATTCACATATATCACATGCAGTAGGACAACAAACCAGGGATGATAACAGGGACTAGACCAATCTCGCATGCATCATCATACAAACCAGGGCTCGATTTAAGAGAGGTTAACCTACTTGCACCAAAGTGCCACTAAGATAAAAGCTAGTTGCACCAGCCAAATTCCAGTTGCAACGTGAGTGTGTTAAAACGTCAGAGGTTTCGTGCACATAAACATATTTCCTTGATGTAGTACCTATGAAACCATAGCAACACAGAGACACAGCTGATCCCTGTTTACAAGAGCTGTCATAGCCGAAACGTGTATATGAATTGCAATATTTCAGTGCCATAGCTATTCAAAGATTAAGAAGAAAAATGAACTGACATATTTAAGCTTATAATGTTAGATTTATTGTTGATATATTTCTCAAAAATTGACTTGCACCTTGTGCAAGTTAAGACTCATAACTAGGTTGCACTTTGTAATATTGCGTTGCACCAGTGCAAGTAACAAAGCACTAAATCAAGCCCTGCAAACCCATTCCTTAAAGCTGCCATACTGATCATGTTGACTGTGTAATACAGTAAAACAGGTGCTCATAATAATCCATGGACTAATCATTTAAACTTTCCATTTCAGGTTTAATACTCCAAAGCCAAAACCCAAATGCAATTGTCAGTGGTTCCAAAAATTCAGTCTGGTTCCCCTTGCAATATTTTCCTCTCAAATTATTGAACCCCAAAAATTATCCTTTCTCTGATCAAAATCGCAATCAATCGCCTGTGCTGATGAATAGTAAATAGTTGCTCCCTAATTAACACTCGGCTACTAATCTATTTATAACTGAACCTTCTTACACCAGCCCCACTTGCACCGAGTTACTATGGCTACTACAAACCGCTGCTATACTGAGGGTGTTTAAGC
Organism: Haliotis rubra; assembly: GCF_003918875.1. Lineage (NCBI taxonomy): Eukaryota > Metazoa > Mollusca > Gastropoda > Lepetellida > Haliotidae > Haliotis > Haliotis rubra. The sequence continues at coordinate 683,235 of NW_025767212.1, read as the reverse complement.
AGTCATATTGCTACAATAGTATAACATACCAGGTGCATTAAGATTAGCAGAGTGTGTTTCAATATTTCTACATGCCCAAACAGTATGATTTATATTCCTAGTATATTTTTTAATACAGAAATACAGGGAGGTAATAAACTCTTTATCATAATGCCATATTTAAATCAATGGATGTTGAAAATGTAATATCACTCAATGCAGTAACTTCAGAAATCCCATATGACTACAAATGAGTGAATACATCACATAGTGGCAAATAACTTGCTGCTATGTTTGTCGCTATGTTTTGGTGAAATCCATATCTGAGCATATTAGGAATGTTAGTCGATGATTTGACTGACTGAGTTTGACTTTTAGCAATATTCCAGCAATATCACGGCGGGGGGAAATGGGCTTCACACATTGTACCCATGTGGGGATTCAAACCCGGGTCTTTGGCGTGACGCGCCAACGCTTTAACCACTAGGCTACCCCACCGCCCAATCGATGATTTGAGAAAGCAGGCCTTCTACTGATGCATAGTGCTTGAAGAGCAGTTCCTGTTAGGCAGCCTTGTTTGCATATTTATCGGATAATGATACCAAGTTTTTCAGATAGGTCAGTCTCATCAATGTAACTCAACCTTATGTACCATAAATCTGATTTGCTCCTAGTTAACATGGTTAACATTGAGGGGGATAATTAACCTAAGAGACAAGAGTCAGGATATGAGACAGACCCTTGAACATAGTAACACAGAAAACAAATCCTGAGAAACATCTTGCTGCTATTCCCCATTGTATTATTGCTTGGTATATTATATATTACACAACCAAAGAAGAAAAATCCCAGTCATTTGTCATGTTTCTTCATGAAAAATTTCTTAGTAGTTCAATTTACACAAAAGATGATGTTTCATTTTCATGATATATAAGTTACTCTAAGGAAATGAGAATGAGGGGCTTAAGACCACTTTGAACAGTATTCCAGTTATGTCACGATGTGTCAGAAAATTGTAAGAGGAAAACCCAAAGTGATCCAGATCTCAGCTGTTGACCACTTGTTAAAAAGCCAAGAGCATGGGCAAGGTGCTGACAGCTGGAATGAACCATGGCCTAGATTTTTTAAGCTCTCTTAGCTCTAAGATAGTCGTAAGTGCCATACATTAACATTAACTTACGACTATCTTAGAGCTAAGATAGTCGTAAGTGCCATACATTAACATTAACTTACAACTATCTTAGCGCTAAGATACTCGTAAGTGCCATACATTAACATTAACTTACGACTATCTTAGCGCTAAGAGAGCTTCGAAAATCTCGGCCCAGGATTTGAACCCACAATCATAGATTTCTGGTGTCTGCACTCAGAATAGCAGTGCCTTAAACAACTTGAGGGGTTGTGGTGACTCCATAAAGACAATCTGTGCTTAGATTCACCTAAAGGAGATGCAGTACTGTTTGTGTGGCAGGAGGCTTAACATCGTTCAGAACAGTATCTCGGTCTCATGTTCTGTCAGTTTGTGACATGTCATCTACCCACAGGGTGCCAACAAATCATGGTTCACAATTAAGGCATACCAGTTCCACAAATAGCAGATCCTTGCACAGCAAAGGGAAACAATTACAGTGGATGGCTGCATTTAAGAGTACTGTGTAAGCCATGAATGGCGAAGTACACGAGTCAAGACGCTAAGGTGAGTGTTTGAGTGTTTGAACAGATTTGCATATAAACCTGACTTCTAATGATCAAAACTGGAAACAAGTCAAAGGCTGATATCTAAAACAATAAACGGAACTGTTGATAACAGACATGATTGCAGTACAGACGCTCACATTCTCAATATTCAGATATCCTACAAATACACAGGAACACATGGATGAGATTATTATCATGATTCTTAGTCCAGCAGTCTGGGCCAAAGTCAATGATATGCAACGGGAAGAACGCTTGGATATATGTTCATTGAAGTTTGATTCAATTAATTCTGTAAACATTATTTGATAAATGTAAACAGACAACATAATGTTTGATGTTTATGCATCATCAGCACAAGGAAAGACAGGAAAAATCTTCATTTCTCTCGGTCTGTCTGACTTCTGAAGAAAATGCCCACTGCACCATTCACCAACAGAGATGAGAAATATCAGTTACTGGGAGTCTGGTCGTCCATATTTACACTAGACGGAAAGCATTAGTGTAGATCTGAAATACCTAATTGTTTTATACATAAAAAAACCCAGATTTTCCCCCAAATTGTTGCATATTGCTTAAGAAAAAGAGCACAGGGTTCAGAGGAGCAAAATTCCATCTCCCCGTCATCAACTATATGGCTCCATTTTTGGGATTAAATATAAGTAATTCCCTTGAAACATTCCCTGTATCATGCACCAAAGAAAAATTAAAGTTGTGTCATTCTGCAAATGATTGAGAGTGTGGGTATATACTATTAAGAAGTATTTCAGCCATATTATGACTGGAGACACCAAGATTGATCTTCATAGTGTACCTATGTGTAGAATCAAACCTGTGTCTTCAGGAGAAACAGGCAAATACTTCACCCACTGGGCTAACCAACCAGAATCAACCACACAGCAGTTATGACACTACACTTGGTGTAAGTAGATATATAGACCTTTTATACACATTGCACAAAGTCACATGGCATAAAGAAATTCTGGTTTTTTTCCAATATCAAATGTAGAAGTAATTCTGGGATATTTTCTAAAGTATTGAACAAGGAATAAAATTTGGAAAAAAATAAACATAAAAATTAACAACTAAGAAATGTTAGTTAATAAGTAATTAAATATATTAACATGCTGTAGTTAGCATAAACTGAATATAAAAATCACCCTAGTGTTTGTAGATTCAGCCAACATTTGCAAGTGAATTAACTCACACACAACCTCAGCTGGACTACAGATCCAGTCACCAGCTGTCACTCTGAAGGAAAATATACTGACCTTGTAATCAATGACAGCTGTACTAAATGGAATATCCTACATTTTCATATTAAACTTATTAATCAATTATTACAGTTTGTCTCATTAATTGATAAAATCATGCTACTTTCCTCATCCCAAACAAACCTAGAACATACCCCTGCATTGTTACTGTAAAGAAGACTGTCTTTGTCAGAGTACTGGTGAGCATGGTGAACACTTCTTCAACATGAGAATAAATGAAATATTACAAATGAAAGTAATTTTTGTACATCAAATCAGCATTTCAATTTCTCGACTAAACTAGATGACGGCAATCCAACTTATGACATCTACATGTTGCAGGAATCAGCTGTCGGTTGACTCTGGGTACATCGTCAAGGCGTGGTACACCAGGCCCTGCCTACTTCTACAGAAGACTAGTGAATGAGTGAGTGAGTGTCATGCTGAGCTGTGGAGGAGGATGGAGGACGGTGGAGCTATTTCCTGAACCGCTGATCTGTGTCCCCGTATGCTGATACCAGCGACAGGTAATTCTGGTAGCTAATGTTCCAATGTGATGATATAGATCTGAAACACGGATGGGGACACAGTCTTGGTTAACAAGGGTTACTGACACTCGTTAAAGGTATTTTATATATTTCATATAACGGTATGTCAGTTCAAACCTGGGTACCTAGAGGGTAAATGAATGAGTTTAGTTTTACGCCGCTTTTAGCAATATTCCAGCAATATCATGGTGGGGGACACCAGAAATGGTGAATCTAACTCGGGTCCTCAGCTTGACGCAAAGCAAACCACAAGGCTAACCACAAGGCTATTGGACTGCTAACTTCCAGAGCCTCCTCTATACTCCTACTGAGTGCAGAATGATCCATTAAACAGTATAATAATGTTACAGCTTTGAGCATGGACAATAGCCAAATATATACTACACACATCATTATTTTTATTAAATGAAAGTATGTGTGATTTCACAATGCTTTTAGCTCCGCAATATCATGGTGTAGGACACCAGAAATGATGTAAAAACATATTGATCACAAAACATATCACAACACAAACCAAACAATAAGCAGCATAAGAATTATTTCAGCATGACCAATGAGGGGTATGAGAATGGCTTTTTGGAAGTGGGGTGAGAATCTTTGGGACAAATATTTTGGCATGTATCATGCACATTATGAAAAAACATGAATCACAACATTTACCCCAGATGCTATGAAATCTGTGGATCAGAGGAAAGTTCTCTATTCTCTTCCTTGTCAGTATTAAATGGCACAATGAAAGAATGAAAGTTTGCTTTTTTAAAACTAGCGTCGGATGATCCTTAACTGATATATAAATAATTACATCCTGTCAACAAACATGATAAAACCCTCAAGAACTTACAATATTTCACTTAAGCCGGATTTCCCATGGTAAATATCCCAACAGTGCATCTACTGGCCCACACCTTAACACCAGGTCAGGATCTGGGAACTTGTGGGCATCTGCAACAAAAACATGAACATGTTGATACTAACTATCTCCTCACCACGCAGGTATCTACCTACAGGTGCTTAGTGGCTGATATCCCCACCAAGTCTGCAGCATGGTTATAGTTGGAACTAGGGTTGGGTATTGCCAAAATTTTCGTATTGCGATATATCGTGATATGTGTTGGCATATTGCAATATGTATTGCAATATATTGTGAAAGTGTAACACATGGTTCAGGGTAATAAAATGACTGTTCCTTTCTTTTGAAACAATGCCACTGACCACTGTCAGGACTCAGATGTGATTGTACAAGAGATTGTTCTAAATTGTTTAGCCCTACAACGAGTATGCGTACCAATCTATTTTCTATTTATTTATATGGTTTAAAAGTCACGCAAATGCAATTATATGACCAATAAGCTATTCTCTTATTCTCAAAACTATCAATGCATAATAATATAAAGGATATACAAATCTTAATCATATTTTTGACTACGTCACGAAAATTACCGATCATGATCACGGAAATTGCCCATCATATCGGGTGACCCGGTTCACGAAAAATGTACGACAATATATCGTATTGTGAAGTTTGAATTGCAATATACCACCCTTAGCAGGAACTAATGTTGGGGCTTTGTAAGCAGTGTAAGGAGACCTGTATTTCACTGATGACAAGAACAATGTACCATTAAATAGAGAAAGAGTGAGTGAGTTTAGTTTTACGCCACTTTTAGCAATATTCCAGCAATATCACACAGCAGCAGGACACCAGAAATGGGTTTCACACATTGTACCTATGTGGGGAATCGAACCCGGGTCTTCGGTGCGACAAGTAAACACTTTAACCACTAGGCTACCCCATAGAGAAAAGGGAGTAATGCTTAGTTTATCATTATTGCATTGAATGGAATGTTAAATTTCAAGGTTAAAATACCTCTGAATTTAGAAAATGTAAACATTACATAACATCTGATTTCTCCTTAATATGCGTGCCAGGTTAGAAAAATCCCTGCCATGCTTAGAGTATCAATCTGGTGAGTAAAGGGGGTATGTTCTATCCTCATCAATATCTGCAGCAGATACGCATCAAAGTCAGTCAGTCGCTCCCACATTATGAACTTTTGATCCGAATCACAGCTCACAATAACTGATACACTCCTAAACAAAGCAATGTAATGTATTGTAGTGGTGGTCCGATTAATTGAAATAATCGAAGATTGGTCGCAGTGACTAAACGACCAAGCAATCGATCATGTTTTCTCATAATCGAACACAAACAATTCTGGAACACTTGTTTTCATTAACAAAATATTTCACAAGGCTGGTTTTGTCTGTTACATTTCATAAGCACTGTATTCATAAGTCATGATTGAATTTATCTTCAAGACTCCAAGAAATTTATGTTCGTAACATACTTGTCATCCTTTAAAGATATGAAATTTTGCCACAAAACCCCCAAAGACCTACATGTTTGTTCCTGATTTTTTTTTTGTGCATTAACAAATTTCATAAATAAACTAACCAATTATTTTCGATGATTGATCGGTTGTAATGAAGCAATCATCAATTATGAGATTTTAACCAATTCCCAACACTTATGTATTGCATCATAAGTATCACAATACAATGGTTGTAAATGTAATGTATTTTATGCATCGTTGTATTGTTACACCACTTCTATGCATTACCTTGTAGCATTGCATCCACGGTACTGGGGCTATATACGTCAATAAACATGTGTGTTAATTTGTGAGCACAAATTTATTCTTACTTTTTAGCAACATTTCAGCAATATCAAGACGAGGACACCAGAAATCGGTCTCAGTATATGATAAACCTAAGGCAAAGTCTCTTACCTTGTAGCAATGCATCCACAGTACTAGGCATAATGTCTTCCAATCGGTACTTGTGCCCTGCCACTAGTTTACTAAGTGACTGCGTCATCTCCACCAGGTTCTGTCGACCATCATTGAGGGAGAGAAGCCGCACTCGTATCTGCTTGATATTTGAACAGCCTGAAAGAGACAGATACAGCTGCAGACTCTGGAAACTGAATATGCTGGGTTATTGATTTTATTAATTTGTTGATGGATGACCATTTATCTTCTTCAAAGTAGTGTAAAGCAACAGTGATGATGCAGTGAGGAGAATAGAATATTTCAAAGCACTTGCACAAATTAAACCCCATCTATCAAAATTTGGGTGGGTTTCCATGAATCTGACATTAATATAGCCGTATGATGAGGAGGGACAAGCGGGACTCCAGATAAGGGCCGTATCGGCGTATGTACGGATAAAACATATGCACGATATGGTAGGAAATAATTTAGAAAACGTGGCACATAAGCACCACAGCAATGCTGTACGGTCTTGGAATCATTTACAGACGTATTTATCTGAAAGAGTGTTGTTTTATTGTTTATTGACCTGTTTACACAAGAGTAGCAATGTTGTGGTGCATATATGAAACGAAACACAGGATTACTGATACGCCATTAAATTCCATTCAGTACTCAAAATGTACTCTTTCGTTTATCCAGTACTCCTATATTGAAAAAATAAGGAGTACGTACTCCTGATGTTGAAAAATTATCTGGAGCCCTGGACAAGTATGCTATAGTCTACAAGTATTTAAGCCATATCATGATGGCTGTAAATAATCAGCTCATGACATGCAAACCAATGACTGAAAGCATGAACAGCAACTGAATCGACTATGCAAGTGAGTTGGGTTTTATGCCACTTTGAACAGTATTGCCGCGTTATCAGGAGTGAGTGAGTTTATTTTTACACCACTTCTAGCAATATTCCAACAACATCATCTTGGAGGACACCAGACATGGGCTTTATACATTGTACCCATGTCGGGAATCGAACCCTGGCCTTTGGCGTGACTACTGAAAGCTTTAACCAGTAGGCTACCCCACCGCCCCGTGTTATCAAGACATGTCAGCATCAACATGATCAAAGTAATGATAATGTAATGTGGTCTTTGACATTCACCACTTTTGTGAAACACATCAGAATAGTGCCTAGAAACCTGGACGCATAATCCTGACAACCGGGATTCAAACTCACAATCATAGGTTCCTGGCATGACCAAGGGACGCAACTTTGTATAGCAAATGATGAACATACCATTAGAGCACAATGACCAGGACTACCTGTTACTATATTCCCAGTAATAACCCCCCCATAGAAACTAACAAAGGGTGGGGAGCCATTTGATTTGTAAAAAGCATGCAAACAAGTTAAATTTGTTTTCAGAGATCAACTGGTACAGAAGAGAACAGACTTCGTTCAAATATAAATGAAACAAAAACGTTTTGAGAATTGTGACTTTGTAATTATCTAGACACCCATTTACACTTCCATTTTCTGAGAAGAAATCTGTACAATTCACAAGAAAATATGGGCCTCTTTTGAAAAGTTCTGGATGCTTATCATGCTTACATGGATTCATACTTACAGACTAGCCAAGATGGGTGCATGTTTAATTTAATTGAATATTACGACAATCAGGTTAGCACAGTTACTGGATACTAACCATAACTGGGAGTCACCAGAATGTTACATCACATTACGTTCATTAGGCCTTACCGTTGCTAACCTAAAGAACTATCCAAAGAACATTATTTGTCATTTTGTTGAAGATCTTGGTTATCATGTCATTTCAACATTGATATGCCACAGAGGTACATTATGAAAAACTTGCATGTGGCAAAGACAGGCGCCAGTACCAACATTTACATTTGTTGTTGATTAGAACATTGTGCCAACAAGTGACAGTATCAACATTTACATTTTGTTGTTGATTAAAACATCATGTCAACAAAATAAACCCAACACTGCAACAGCTGGGGCAGCATCACTTAAAAAGTGCAAACTTTATCACATGTCCATCAGGACTCACATTTGATATATATAATGTACACTATCACAGTATCACACTATCACAGTATCATGTGAGTATTGGCTCAATAGTGTGGTGTACTATTGCAATACTACCAGTGTTCACGAATGGTGTTTCAAAGTAACAGGACATTGGGTCCTGTAAGTTTCAGATGTCTGTCTGACCCACTGAAAATTCACAGGACCCATAGAATAAAATTAAACACACATTTCAGATTTAACATTTCTTATAATTGGCATTGAAATTATTAACAAACATAAGATTTATTAACAGCAAACAAGTGTCACATGTCACATATAACAACTTCGGTCAAAATCATTGTGAAATATACAGTCAGACACTGGGACTGGCAGGTTGTAGACTTCTATCGGACCGTTGGCGAATCTGCCGGATTTGTCAGAGTGTCAGACGCTATTCGTGAACACTGTACTACAGCAGTGGAAACAGGCCCAATAGTCATTCACTGTGCCCATGTGATATCAGTATTTATGTAGGACATGGACATGGTAAAACTATACTGCTATCAACATGATCAAATGTCAGAGTTATAATTATTTTAATCTGATGATTCATGTTATCATGATTATGGATTTAGACATTTGGATGTTGGTTTATAATGGGAATTTTTTGTTTTCCGTTTTTTCCAGCAAGTGAGTTAGGTGGATATATTGATACTTTTAACAGTATTCCATGGCAATATGGCATGTCAACGCACTGTGGGAGGAAAGACCACTTTGGTAAAACCATTGACGACACGTCACGACAGGTAAGGTGTTGACAAACATAGAAACATAACTGTCTGAACTACAGTTGAAACAGTGAGTGAGTTGAGTTAAGTTAAGTTTTATGCTGCACTCAGCAATATTCCAGCTATATGGCGGCAGTCTGTAAATAATCGAGTCTGGACCAGACAATCCAGTGATCAACAACAGTTGAAACAGACTATCATAAATCTCTGGCATGCCCAAGGGCTGTAACTCTGCAAAGCAAACTGCACTCAAAGACAACTGAACTACTTTGTGCCCCGGTTAATAGTGAAGATCCACATCATACATTCAGCATGTCAAGTAGAAGCACATGATATCAACAATTTTGAGTGAGTGAGGTGTTAATGCAGCCTTCCAAGTATTTCAGCTGTACGCCATAGTGTCAGCTTATCGGAGAAAGAAAGCCTCCTACACCACTTTGGTAACTTACTAACTAGCACTCATTATAAGGGGGAATCAGGTATTGAAAACCCCCATCAGCAGATCCTGGCACAGGCAAGGGGATTAACATTCTATATTCTGTAGAGTGAGTTAGTGCACCAGCAACTGGGCCACTTGTGGATTAACCCTTAAAACTAACACCAGGAGATTGGCAAAGACCCATTCTAACTGGGTCTTCAGGGGTCCCATGACCAGTGTACCGAGGCTTCTGTATTGTGTCAACCCTGTTCTTTTGGCAGGGAATGGTCATAATAGTCTCAATTTCAATTTGTGTTGAAACTGAAGGAGCAGTGTAATTATAAGTATCATTGTAATTAGTAATTTAATACTTCTGGTCATAGCTCATGTAAATCTCACCTCCATCTTTTTTCTCTGAGCTGCTCTTGGAATGGAAATCAATATCAAACTTATTCTGATCTGAAGCTAAGATGTGCTCTTTGCTCTTCTGTACTTCAGACTGGAGTAAAAAACTATTTCTTTTTATTTCGCCTGAAAAACAAACAACTATTATTGGAATACATACAATTATGATCATTTGAAAAGAGCATATTTTCAACATCAATATTGGATGTCAATGTACGTAACAAACATGATAGCATCAGTGTATGAAATAAGGCCCGTCCGAACGCCCAATATGGGCTAGATTTCTGGTGGACGGTCTAAATTTATAGCTAGCCAGCCCGATGGTCTTGTAAAAGATTTAGATATGCCATGCATCTGAGTAAATTCACCATATCTTGGTGTCTGGTCTGGTTAAATCCATTTTGGGCTGGTAACATTTTGAAGTTACCAGCCCTGATGTCTGGCTGGGTTTTTGGCTTATTTCATACACTGATAGCATGAATAACATGGTATAAGTGGAGTAATTCTTGCACATTTGGTTGTCAGAATATGCCAATTTACCACTTTAGAAACTGTAAGAACCATACACAAAGAATATGTACTACACAATATAAAAGTTGCTGTAATGACATTTGATTTAGAGACAACATACAGCGTTGGGGACCAGAACTTCTGGTGACTGGTCATTGTACATTATGACACTATTATCCACTCAAGCTTGAAACAGTGAATGAATTTACATCAAAATGTCACCAAAAGCAAAAACAAAGTCAACAAAGTTGAACTTCCATCCCTGGTTTTCACATATACTCCTCACAAAAAATTAAGCAACAAGTGTATTTTTGGTCAGTACATATGCCTTTACTCATGATCATTACAACTGAATCAAACATAACAAAGATAAAGCATATCCACACACTTTTCCAACAAAGAAATCAAAATTCATTGAACAATAACTGACTTGCAAATCATCAAAAACAGTGTCACTGAAAAAGCCGTGCAAAATGTGTTGCATCAGGGTATGAAAATGTCTGAAAACACTTTTACTGTCAGTTTTGAGCACTGATCCAAAGTTTAATAACGCAGTATGGCCACCATTGACCTGAATACACGCTTCAAGACGCTCTAGGCATTGACCAGATGAGTCTGTCTAGAGTCTGTTGTGGAATGTTCTGCCATTCTCTCCGCGAATGCCTGTTCAAGCTGATCCAGAGTCTGAGGATCTAACGTGGAGGCCGTGACACACGCCTTCGAGGATGTCCCAAGCATGTTCAATAGGATTCAGGTCAGGAGACCTTGCAGGCCAGTCCATATGGGTGATGTTGTTGGTCTGAAGAACATCAGTGACAACTCTTGCTCGATGTGGACGGGCATTGTCATCCATGAAGATGAAGTTAGGACCTGCTTGCTGAGCCCACGGAATGATCACAGGTGTGACAATTCTGCGTCTCGGTACCACTCACACCTGTCATGGTACCTCGCCTGATGACCACAAGATCAGTTCGTCAGTCCAACTTGGATTCCTGCCCAGATCATCAAACTCCCACCTCCATACTGATCATGTTCAGCAATCGCATTACAGTTGGCGTATCGCTCGCCATTCACGGTTTCTCCACACACGAGCCCTACCATCATTGAAGTCCAGACAGAATCTTGACTCATCTGTGAAGAGAACATTACGCCAGCGATTGACTCTCCAGTTACGCCGCTTGGTTAGCCCAATTCAGTCTCTGTTGACGATGGTGTGCAGGCAGTGGGATACGCTTGCACTGGTCTTCGACCTGAGACCTTCAGCATGGAGTCTGTTCCTCACTGTCTGTGTGGAGATTCTGTTCCCAGCAACTCTCTGGAGGTCATTCTGGAGAGATCTGGCTGTGGTGAACCTGTTCCGCCGGCTAGGGTGGCCAAGCATCGGTCCTCTCTGGGAGTTGTCACCCTTGGGACGACCTGAGCGCGGTCTCTCAGTCATCAATCCGGGTCTGTTGGTGACGAAAGTGATCGCTTCTGGAGATGACGCTTCGATGAACATTGAAATGGTTGGCAACAGCACTCTGGGTCTGCCCCTGCACCATTCCAACAATTTGAGCAACTTCAATTGGTGTCAAGTGACGCCTAGCCATTTCTCAAATGTTACTGTCAACAATTTGTCGCTTGCTGGCAGTTTTAACGCAATCAGAACGCATGTGCGGCGTGTATAGCACATGTTTTCCATGCATTTTGCATGTGAGTTTTGAGGGTGGTTGCGTTCAGGCGGTGCTAACAATGTTATCAGAAAAACAATATGGGAAATGCTTTAAGTTCATCAATCGTAAAGGGTTCTCCTGCATGGCTTATATGCCAAGTAATAACTTCATATACCCATGAAGAAAATATGTGGAAAAAAATACTTGTTGCTTAACTTTTTGTGAGGAGTATTTATGTTTAATTCTGTCCTAGAAGGAGAGGTCTCTAAGTTTTTTGATAACTGAATTTTCTAGGAGAGTGACAGTCATCCAAAATGCCCTTAAAATAATTTCGAACTTGGTGAGTTTATATTAACATGATTAAGAACGTCATATCAAAATATGCTGAAATCAGGAGAATGTGAGGTGAGGTGAAATTGGGCTTAACGTCGTACTTGAGAATATTTTGCTCATATGACGACATGCATGCATGTGTATGTGCGGCTGCTTGTACTAGCCCAGACTGAAGCTGGTTTTATAGTGCTAGCCCACTGAGATACCATGCCGCAGTGAAGCATGAATACCCCACTCAGACACATTACACTGACTCCATGCCGACCTGTCCTTGTAACCATTAATGCCGAGCGCCAGGCAGGGACCAACAAGTACCATATTGTAACATCTTTTGGTATGACGCGGTCGGGGATCGAACCCGCGACCTTCCGATCTCCGGGCAGACGCTCTAACCACTACACCACGGAGGCGGTCCAGGATAATATCCTTCTGACATATCAGCCAAATAACTCTAGGTGGGTTGAGCATTGATATGTTAGTGTGTTTCAGCTGTAAACCAACCCTGAATGAAAATTTAAATCAATAACGTGCCAGAGAAGGTAGATTGTAGTGCAATGCAATTGTATTTGGAAGGATTTCAGATCAGTATATTTGCAAAGGACAGTCACGATTGCTGACTGTCACCGTGGTCACTGACTAACATTTCCAAATGATTATGTTTTTCAAATGTGGTAATGACAGGAGAACACCCTATCAAGTATAAAGAGACAAAATTAACAAAATGCCCCAATAAGATTTGCTCCTAGATTAATCACTGCTTGAGAATCAAACATGGACTCGAAGTGACATGTATACAGTCTGCCACACAGAAAATAGTGGCATGCTAACATTGCACATAGAACCAATATGCTTGCTGATGGCAGAAAAAGAATAGGGTAGCAATGTGCAACAGGCACTTAATGAGTGACTGATTAACCAATAAAGACCTAAAATTACTTTGATCATTCATAAGATTTACTCGTTAGTTAGACAGGGGTCACGAGTGTCTAAATAAACAATGTGGGTGACTGTCAGAAATCGTTTATCAATAACTGTCACTATCGTCTGTCCACGACTTTATATCGTGACACATATCGATACACGCAAAATCTTAGGAAAGGACAACAGACGATCAGAAAGAAATCAGGGTCATACTTACCATTTATATCATATACACTTATATAGGAGATACCAAATGCCACCGACCAAACAATAATGTTGGCAAGATCGGAGTAAGAATATTCATTTTCAACGACCACCACTCCCACGTGGAGAGGTAATTTCTTCAAACTTTTGGCATCAGATCTTATTTTCGTGATAGCAGTTTTCTTCCCCAACACGCTGTAAGCAAGAGGAAGTTGCAAAATGATCTGCCGCAAGAATATGCCAAGTCCCAACAAGCAGTGTATCAACTGCAGTAACACTGTCCTTAACATTTTTCCTTAAACTGATGCAAGTTACATAGTCCGCTCTCCAAGCTGATCCCGAAAACCGGCTTCCGCTGCGTGACTATACCGGAAGTTCCTCCAGCGAGAAAGGACTGTGGCGGTTCTGATTGGTAGATAATATTATCTTGCATCAGAAAAATAACTCAAAATAAATAGTGCAGACTAGCACATGTAATACATATGGCTAATGGTTCTAATATATATGTCATTATTTTGTTTTAGGTATTGACTGTGAATGACGTGTATCGGCCACGACGGGCACTCGCCAGTTGTATCAATCTGATTGGATGGAAGTTCGTTGGGGCACCGCCTTCATGTCAAAAGTGGATTTGTAAACAAACACATTCAAATGATGTACACATTCAGGAATCAATATCCTGCTTGATTTACCTGATGCACCAAATATTTAATTGACATCACATATGTACGCATGTGTTTTCATCTGTGTTTGAACATATTCTTATTCAAGAGTAATATGGATTGGTAAACATATATATTATGGCTTAAAACATAAATGTGAATACCTCTCTGTTACGTGTATTTGTATTTGGAACTAATCAAATATATAGAAACATAATGACAAAACTCTATGAAAACAAATTATACTTATATGAAACTAAAATGAATATTATACAACTTACCAGTCTATAAATAAACTTGCATATTTGAAAAACAAAATTGATACATTAATGCATATATAATTACACCTGTTGATTTACATGGATTTTTTTATCTAAATATATATATGTTCATAACAACAAACACTGGCTTGGTGTTTTTGTTAATTGACGTTTGACATTCACACATTCAGAAATAGTTGAGGCTTAAGGTAATAATTAAGGTAGTAGCGGACAAAGCTCCGTTTTGAGGAAATATACGCAAACCGAGCTACTTGGACCCCTGACCCCACCCCACCCCACCCCTTCAAAATTCCTGGATCCGCCCATGTCCTGTATGTGCTGTAGATTATCCCTGATACAGTGGAGTCTAATGTGAGCACCACGTAAAAGTGGCAGATAATACAATGTACCTACCAGAGACTAATGACAGTAAGTTCGAATCTCATATTGCCCCAGATGATCGTTTGATCGGCATTATAGAAGTTGGTGTTCATTTCTCGTGTCCCCTGCCATGATATTGGTGGAATATTGCTAAAAGCGGCGTAAATCTTGATTCACTCACTCACTCACTCTAGAAGTTGGTATCCACAGAGTCGTATGCTTCATTATTCATGCACCCAGCAGATGTATCTCAGCTTAATTATAAGCATCGATCATGCTCGTGTGTGAGGGGATCACGAAATCGATAAATATCTCAAATCTATATATCGGGACGGGCTTTCCGCCGACGTCTGGCCAATATGTTCAAGAAAGGCAAAGTAAAAAATGGTCTAGTTTTGTCTCACCATTTGCCTGTCTGCGTTAAAAAAAAAGAAGACAGACGTATTTTTCAATATAATTGACAAAGTACTTCATCTTCATCCCAAAATAGCAAACTGTGAAATAACAGTCTGTTTATTAAACGCTGTTAACAGTGTATAAACAAATGGGAAGTCCCAGCTGAGCCAAGTCATGTGACAATCACGTGATCTCAGTTTCAAAATGTCGGACAGCGAAGAAAGTGTACCGCCTTTGTCCAAAAAACAACGTGTGTTCACTCAAGTTCAGAATGATGGATCTGGCGATGAAATGGTAATGGACACAGGAATGATAAAATACTTCCAAAGAACTTTCGTAAACTGAATTTGAAATCGATCTGTTCGTAGTATGCATGGATCTCGTCACGTTCAATCTCCCGCGAAATTTTGAGCCATTTACAAGCCATGTGAAAAATACAAAATGTGCAGAACGATTCTGTAGCTGTTAGCTAGCCATATTTTGCCACGTGTTGAATGGAGATGTGGTTTCTTATGCAGGGGATGATTATTGATGAGCATTTATCAACTGCATATATTTGGATGATTGACAACACAATTTACAAAGCGGGACAGATATCAAAACATCCGTGTTACCAGCTGATCACCATGTCATTACCCATGTATTCTGATTCTGCCCTTTAGTAACGGTTGCAGGCTGACGAAATTAAACAAAATGTAACAGTTTTATCTATTTTCTAACATGTTTAGAGTGAGTCGAGGTTACCTTGAGCACACCACACGTGGGTGTGATGGGAAAACAAGCACTTGGCTGATTGCGTTATTGTACGAGATTGCCCCAAAGTTGGGCAAACCAGGCCAAGTCGGGCCAACGCCTTCAGTTGATTAATACAACATATATACATGACAATAATGAGCAATCGCAAACAATAAACAGGCAGCATTATTAGGTTACAATTTTGCGATTAAATCACTTAAAACTCTGCAAGACGAGTAACCCGTGAACGTGGCTTAGTCAGGTTACTTGTAAAAGAGGATTTATTAAACTAAACAGGATATGAATACTTGAGTCTGTCCTGATACCTCAATACCACTTTGTAATGTCACAATACATAACATGTAAAGATAACTGGTCTGTTAAAGTTAAGCCCTTTCACCTTTCATTCCCAACATAGCCTGAATCAAAAGTGTTTGGCCCAGGCTTTCAAAAACAACTTAAAACTCTGAAATGTAAACTGAATTTGTGTTTAAATCCATAGACTAAAATTGTATCTACCTAACTACCACTTAATAGAAGTATCGAAGCAAAGTATTTGAAGCAGACACGTTGCTCAAAGTGAAGCCCTCTTTCTTAAGTTCTGTTTATCACAAGTCTTCAGTCTGACTTGGCCCAGGCTGTCAAAAGCAACATAAATGTCAAAGGTGTTTTATGCCATAGAAAGAATAGTATTATATCTACCTAAATACCACTTTACAGAGTTTCAAAGTGTAGTATTTTAAGGACACATGTAAGGTAAGAATTTTAGCTTGTCATTATTGTGTGTTGTTATATGTTTTTGTTATTTTGTTTCCCATGGATATATCCCAGAATTCCTTACTGGTTCTCAACCTCTGCTTTTAT
This sequence comes from Haliotis rubra, assembly GCF_003918875.1. Classification (NCBI taxonomy): domain Eukaryota; kingdom Metazoa; phylum Mollusca; class Gastropoda; order Lepetellida; family Haliotidae; genus Haliotis; species Haliotis rubra. The sequence continues at coordinate 666,425 of NW_025767212.1, read as the reverse complement.
GCACTTTAGAACTTCTAACAAATCATTTTAGTTTATCTCTATTTTGTATTTTAAGTGTTTCTATATGCCGCAGCCACAGCCAGAAATATATTCTAGCCATGTCATGATGGTCTGTAAAAATGGGACACGTGAAGATCCGGGGTAGAATAGGTCTTCAGCAACCCATGCTTGCCACAAAAGGCGACTATGCTTGTCGTAAGAGGCGACTAACGGGATCGGGTGGTCAGGCTTCCTGACTTGGTTGACACATGTCATCGGTTCCCAATTGCGCAGATCGATGCTCATGCTGTTGATCACTTGATTGTCTGGTCCAGACTCGATTATTTACAGACCGCCGCCATACAGCTGGAATATTGCTTAGTGCAGCGTAAAACTAAACGCACTCACTCACTCACTGTAAAAATGGTAAATAATTGATTTAAGAGACATACCACAACTTGATATCGATCAATAAAATTGATAAAAACTGTCCTTGTTTCACACTTATATGCCCATGAGTACACTCAGATATCTTTAGGAGTGCAGAGTGACATCCTGGAAAACAGTATCCATGTATTCATGTCAGTCCAGCTTCTAAATTCCTTTGAAAGACAGCATTCGTCAATTTCATGTTTGCATGTGTTTGAACAGGACGAGATATCAAGCACAACAAGCACCAAGGAAGAGGAGTCGTCGCGGAGTGACACACCCACATTGGTGTCTCGAAGGATGGGGAGTATCGGAAGGATGAAGAAGGGATGGAAGAAGTGCAAGCTGCAGTACAAGTGTACTAACTTCCTCAAAGCAAGTAGTTTTAATGTCAAAGACATTTCTAGGGTTGACAAGAGCCTGACATTTGAACATTTTACCATAAAAGGACCCTAAAATCATTTTTAGCCATGAAAAGGCCCTAATTGCCAGTGATTTGCCCCAAAAGGCCCTTTATTTGATAAAACTTGTCAAGTTATCATGGTTATGATTTTACAGGGAACTTACACATAATTATGCATAGTAATACCTAGCAATGATAGTGGGTGTTAATTAATTTCAATCGCACAGCAAAACTTTCCCAGTGAAGCAATGAAGCTTAGAGTTGTTTCCCTTTGATGACTGGTCCCACTTTTCACCAACCTTGTAGTATTCAACTAACTATGTGTTATATGTGTATCTATAGTTCCTTAAAATGGTTGATTTGGCCTTGAAAATACCACTGAAAGGCCGTAAATGTGATGGCTGATAATGTGTACTAACTCTGACCTCATAGAGCTCTCGTAAGGCCTAATGATTGATTTATACTTAACATGTGATACTCTTCTGCTGTGTTTGTAATCAAGCTTACAAGTTAATTCACAGGCTTCTTGGGGAATTTAAGATGTATAACAAATTGGAGTGTCATTTTACATGAATGTTACAATTTTTAATGTGAAAGACGCCTTCCTTTCCAGGAAGACCATGGTCAGCCAATATTTGGTATTCAGGTGAACATGAATGTCCGCGATGGAGAGCCTGTCATGTTTGCCACAACTGGTTGTAATAGGGTAAGAATCAATGCTATATTGGTTTTCTTTAGTTTCTCATAACCAAAATTTAATCAGTGTATGCCATAATTTGATTAGATGAAAATCATCGTAAAATGACTAATAAAGGTTAGAAATACTTTGGACTTGTCACTGCTGTGAACATTTTTCTTGATAAAAATCAAACGCCAATATTGGTTAATTCTTTGATGTTAAAAGTTAGGAGTGAATTTGATAACATACCATTGAACAATAATAAATTGCCAATAGCTGAAGTATAGACTCACCAACTTCTAGAGTGCCAGTCAAACAACACCATTGAAAAGCTTCAGCGGCCCGGTCTCTCAGTTGTTCTCTACAGGTTAATTTCAACCTGTAAACTGAGACGCTTATTCTCAGGAATATTGAGCCCATGTTGTTTGGGAATCAAGTTTAGACTTTTTCAGGGATATATAGCTAATGAACCTTGGCTTTGAAGCACTTCTCTACCATATATTCTAGATGTTCCTGTTGAATTCAAACTATGCCTGGCTATGTTCCAGGTCACCATATACGAATGCCTGGATAATGGCAAGGTGAAGGTCCTTCAGGCATACATAGATCCTGCAGTATCCTTCACACAGTTCATGGCTACTGGAGATATATCAAATACATTGCTTACTAAAAATGGGCAAGTGTGAATTTCTAATTGGGAACTGGGAAAAACTATACTTGGAAATGTGTCTAAGGAGAACCAGCTTGCATTGTAAACATCTCAGTCTAATGAGCGCTTACACAAAGACTGGAAAAAGGCTATATGTAAAGGTTCAAAGCCGACTCCGAGGTTTTGTTTGAAAAAGTAAGCCCACGTCAGAGGGAAATTGGGGAGGGCCGACAGGCCCGATCCGATTTCCCAAGGCCAAGGGCTTACTTTTTCAAACATAACCAAGGACGAGGTTTTGAACTTGTGAACCAACCGAAGATATATACTTTAGATATAATTTTATATTTGGTATTTACTATTGAAATCAACTGGGATGGGACTGGCGTCTGACACCTTGTCTTGCACTCGCTACCCGTGTCCTGCACATGCGCTGTCCACACAACCCATCTTGAGGAACATGTGGTTCATACTGACAAACAATCTCATTCTTCACGGAGACCCTTCATAGCCTAGTGGATAAAACCGCCAAGCTAGAGAGCGATGGGTTGCAGGTTGGAAACCAGGTATCAGCACTATACATTGGAAGTGTTCAATTATGTGGTATTTTACGATTGTATTCAGTGATAGCAAGACCAAGTAATATGTTCAAAACAAGTAATAATTCAAAGACAAGGGCTATTCCTCAGAAAATCCCCGGGATGCGGGCAATTCTGTAGAAAATCCATGGGATTTCATGGAGAATGTCCGCGAAACTGTCTGTAGAGGTTTACTTGGTAAAAGGTGAACCTGGCGAGACAATAGAGTGACCTCACTGGAAGTTTATAAAGACTGGTGAAGAACGAAACTTCTACTTGCCTTAAGTTGTCTCTTGACATCATTTTCAGTTGATTTTGATGCTAATATGTAGACTGTTGTGGCTGAGATTTCTAGACCAAATAAATCTTAGACTTTGGACTAGTTGGCGATGTCAGCCGAATGATATATGTAACAAGCATGAGCCTGCTTCTTTGAAGAGTGGAAAATAGTTTTACTGTCATGTAAGTTCAATCTGGATGCAGTCAGTATTAGTTTTCCTTGACTGTGAGAATGATGAAAACTTCTACTGTTGTGCTTGGTCCTTCGACGAGGTGGGGCAGCCTCTGCTGGCGGCGGCCGGTCTGCGAGGGATTGTTCGGATCATCAGCCCACTAGCCATGCAGTGTATCAAGGTAGGCAAGGGGAGATAATTGGGATATTTTGTCCAAAAGAATCTGATTGGTTATTCTGTCTGTGAATCATATACTTATCCTGTTTAATATTGCTAGTTTGTTTCCTGGATGACAATGCAATATACCAGCAAACCTGATTCCATTTCAGCACTTTATAGGTCACGGAAATGCAGTAAATGAATTGAAATTTCATCCTCGGGATCCCAACCTACTGCTGTCTGTCAGTAAAGGTGACAATATTGATTTGATGTTTAACATTTGTTAAATTTGGAAATATGATGAATAATTTGTAATTATGTGAAGTGCTATAAGTTTATTTGATCTAGATACAGCCAGTTATAATTATATAAGTACATGATATCGTGAAAGGAACTTTGTGATTATGTGTAACAAACATGAAGTATTTCTGTGGTTGTCAGCAACATTCCGTCTGTATCACAGAAGCCTGTGAATAAATAAGTCTTGACTTGGAAAACAATCCATGTCATTGATGCATGAAAACGTGTAGTCTTACTCCAAAGATAGGGGGCGGTGGGGTAGCCTAGTGGTTAAAGCGTTGGCTCGTCACGCCGAAGACCCGGGTTCGAATCCCCACATGGGTACAATGTGTGAAGCCCATTTCAGGTGTCCCCCGCCGTGATGTTGCTGGAATATTGCTAAAAGCGGCGAAAACCAAACTCAGTCAGTCAGTCCAAAGATAGGGCTTGTGGACCTAGTCTAATCCTAAGTTACCAACAGGACTGTGAACAAGGAGCACCTTGCTATCATGTGTGGATATTGTTTGTAATGATTATTCCCCAGCAGTTTCACAAATAAATTTGTCTTTTCTTATCAGATCACACGCTACGTATCTGGAACATCAAGACTGATCTGTGTGTCATGATCTTGGGCGGTGTCGACGGACATCGGGATGAGGTGCTCAGCGCGGTCAGTACATCATATATCACAGCTGATGTCATTCAACAGTTGTGGTTTTTTAGGGCTGTTGTGACAAGTACATGTTTTTAAAATGGAGTTTAAAAGGATTTAGAAATAATGTGTAATTCAGAAAGTATTGCCCTCGCATGTATATTAAGATGATTTAAAACAACTTGTGTAAGAATTTATGAATCACTGATGTTTTTATGAACGAAACAGTGGTAAATGAGTGCTTTAATATAGTTTGTATGACACTTATGCAGGTGTTATAATCTGTTTTTGTATGATGCTGCTTCTACAGGACTTCAACATTGACGGGTCTCGCATCGTGTCTTGTGGGATGGACCACTCCCTGAAGATGTGGAAGATAGACACAGAGATGTTCCGAGATGCAGTCCTAGCATCCTACACTTACAACCCTGCCAAAAATAACATGTAAGTCAGTGCACTCTTTTGATGTATGCCAAACAGGGATTGACAGCCATGTGAATACCATGTGATGTTTTTCTGCAAACTAAGTCATCAGGTCAAACAAAAAACAACTGAACACCATTATCTTATTACTGAGACTAGTGAAAATCAGAAAGGACTACTTCATTCCCATCATTGTCACGTTACACGTACAACCTGTCCCAATTTATATAAATCTTTCGTTCTTACTCCATAGGGCGGTGGGGTAGCCTAGTGGTTAAAGCATACAACCTGGGTACAATGTGTGAAGCCCATTTCTGGTGTCCCCCGCCATGATGTTGCTGGAATATTGCTAAGAGCGGCGTAAAACCAAACTCTGTCAGTCAGTCAGTCTTACTCCATACCCTTCTCAGGCAGGTATTGAATCATGGCGGAAGACCTGATTTCATGAAACTGTACCTGATCTACATATTGTGTGGACTGTTACAATTTTCTATTGGTGTCGTCTACCTGTCACATATCAGTGATGTATTCATGACTGAATTAATCACGAACATTAAAAAATTGTCTCTATCTTAAGTAATTCTTGAAATGTTTTATTTAAGAATGTAAGCAAAAGATTTTGGCATGTTAACATGATTAAGCAGGTGGAAAGCATGTGTCGTAGTATCTGTCTAAAATTCAGGATGGATGCAAATATTTTTCACTGCGAGTCTTAAGGTATGTTTGAATTATTAGAGCAGTTCAAATTTAGCCACCATAACATTTTACCCTGCATGTCCAGTTGTCTCCCCTTGGAACCCCCATTTTCATGACCAAAAACACGTAAAAAGCATGCCTGATAAGCCCGATCACTTACAAATCGAAAGACCCAGGTGAATGTGGTTGATCCCTGTAAAATAAACATGTTTTTTGCAGTCCATTCCCGACCGTCTCCAACCATTTCCCCGACTTCTCAACACGGGACATTCACAGGAACTATGTGGACTGTGTGAAGTGGCTTGGAAACTTTGTCCTTTCAAAGGTTTGTATGCCCTATTAGGGAGGACTGATTACTAGTTATCTGAGGTCCCGAGAGCAGTGTGACTTGGGTCAAGCTGTGACTTGGCTGATAATTTCTTGGTTGTAGGTTTAAATCTTAGCTCATACTTTCAACCATTGGTGTGTGTGTGCTTGTGTGCATGCTGGGGGTCAAGCTGAGACATGGCTGATAATTTCTTGGTTGTAGGTTTAAATCTTAGCTCATACTTTCAACCATTGGTGTGTGTGTGCTTGTGTGCATGCTGGGGGTCAAGCTGAGACATGCGTAATTTCTTGCTTGTAGGTTTAAATCTTAGCTCATACTTTCAACCATTGGTGTGTGTGTGCTTGTGTGCATGCTGGGGGTCAAGCTGAGACATGGCTGATAATTTCTAGGTTGTAGGTTTAAATCTTAGCTCATACTTTCAACCATGTATGTGTGTGTGTGTGTGCTATGACTCAATTATTTCTAGATAGCTTAATATCACCAGTGTCAGCAATACACTATTCTATATATGTTCTGAAGGTATATATTATAAATGCATTTCTAACACTTAAGGGGTCAGTGGGGTAGTCTAGTAGTTGAGGTGTTCACTTATCACACTGAAGACCAGGGTTTGATTCCATACCTGGGCACTATGTATTAAGCCCATTTTTGACATCTCTGGTTGTGATGTCACTGGAATATAGTTTAAAGTGTCATGAGATCATACTGACTCATTCACTGGGACGTATGCGTGGTGATAATTCACTGATGAATTACTGACCTGTCTTCAAGTCCCGAATCTTCACAAACTGTCTTGGAACAGATAGAATAATGCTGACCATCGTGTAGAACAACTTTCCCTCACTCATGAACACCTGGTCTCAGTTTCTCACATGCCCAACTGTATATAGTCACTATTAACTTGATAACGGTGTAAGAATCTACACCAAACCGTCATTCTATGCAATTTTTTGTCCTGGAGGTTCCTGGACAGGCTTTCTGGATATAGGGGACTATTGTTGAAGCATGAGACATCATTTGTTAAATAACATGTTTTCTGACGCACATCAATCCCGAACCTTTCAGTCATGTGACACCAGCATCAGCATCATTTGTTGGAAGCCTGCCAGTCTGGACTATCACAGACACCAACATCAAGGCATCTGACAATCACACGTGTCCATCTTACACAGGTTTGGAGTACAGGGTATTGTGGAGAGTATCTGGTACATGCGATTCTGTCTCGACTACTATCAGAAGGTGAGGGGCAGAACATCACATGCTGTTTTCAGGATTTCTGAACTTGATATTGAAGATTCTGGATTTAAATTTGTATCATTTAAAAAAATACCAATGACTTCATTTATTATTAGGTAATAATGTATCTTAATACAATGTATGCAGAAATAACTTGACTAGTTTTTTCATTTATCATGCATACTAACGGTACTCTCAACATGCTTTGCAGGGAGAAGTCATTGCATGTCACTAACATAGGGAGTGTTTATTGTCAGTATGTAAAAGTTATGCATCAAAGTGATTAATGTTTGTTCTCACCAATTCCAGAACAGATACATAGGGATTTACGTGGAATCCTGTATTTGAGGGTCCCTGGGACTCATACTCTTAATTTTCAGGGGTTCTGGACAACAAAATGGGGGTCCCAGATGCTTAAATATTATTATAAATACTGTTATTGTATTATGTATCATGATCATCAAATTGTTACAGTAATTAAATTGCAAATAATACTATAACCAAGCTAGTAGCAAACTCAGTGATAAGTTATTGTCACTTGATTGGAATTTTTACAAAAAAGTATTTGGACTTTTTCTGAGTCCCTGTGGATGCGCTGATATATTTTTATGCGTATATGACGCAGGAATTTGCGTCCTGTAAATCCCTGGCTACACCACTGGTAATAAGGATTTCAGACCCTGAATGCTGAAAGAAACATAGAGGTTTTTCACTTCATGTCCTAGTAGGCTATAGGATTCCGAATGTTTGCCATCGCCACATATTCTAATTAAGATTAACATCCTTGGTGCCAACCTCTTCTCATTAGAACACATTGATTATGGTGCATTCAGATGGCTGGAGATAGGAGGTACCATTAGACAATGCTAGTAGTGCAGCGCTATGCACAAGGTTTGACATGTGAGTATTTGTTTTGTAGACAATGGCACTAGGAAACCAGGTGGGAAAGATCTTTGTGTGGGACCTGGATGTAGAAGACCCAACACTGTGCAGGTGAGTTGTCTGTCTGCTGAGGGATGAAAGTCTCCCTTTGTGAGGGACCTGGATGTAGAAGACCCAACACTGTGCAGGTGAGTTGTCTGTCTGCTGAGGGATGAAAGTCTCCCTTTGTGAGGGACCTGGATGTAGAAGACCCAACACTGTGCAGGTGAGTTGTCTGTCTGCTGAGGGATGAAAGTCTCCCTTTGTGAGGGACCTGGATGTAGAAGACCCAACACTGTGCAGGTGAGTTGTCTGTCTGCAGGTGAGTTGTGTAGAAGACCCAACACTGTCTGCTGAGGGGATGAAAGTCTCCCTTTGTGTGGGACCTGGATGTAGAAGACCCAACACTGTGCAGGTGAGTTGTCTGTCTGCTGAGGGATGAAAGTCTCCCTTTGAGGGATGAAAGTCTCCCTTTGTGTGGGACCTGGATGTAGAAGACCCAACACTGTGCAGGTGAGTTGTCTGTCTGCTGAGGGATGAAAGTCTCCCTTTGTGAGGGACCTGGATGTAGAAGACCCAACACTGTGCAGGTGAGTTGTCTGTCTGCTGAGGGATGAAAGTCTCCCTTTGTGTGGGACCTGGATGTAGAAGACCCAACACTGTGCAGGTGAGTTGTCTGTCTGCTGAGGGATGAAACTCTCCCTTTTTGTGGGGATTTGGTTGTAGCTGCTTGTATGCTCTTAATTAAGAGCGTAGATGTCAAGCAGCCATTATCATGCTCTGTAGTAATGGGCAAGCTGCCACTGTAAGTGAATAAAAACATTGATCAATTAAAATGTTGATACAGATCGACAACAGTTTGTAACTTAAAAGTTTGCTTTGGGCAATAAAATTCGTTACAAGTTTTATTAAACAGACAAACTTCATGGAGCTGTAGCTGTTTCCATTTGATATTCAGGCCTAACGAATTCCACGATTAGTGCTGTCTAAGCCCGAGAATTAAGCCAGAGCCTGGCTCAAACAGGGTTTTCGCTAAGACTGTTAGTTTCAGTCGACAGGAACCCAGTCATGGTGCAACACTGGCTACAGGTTATGCATGTAGTGGATGTATTATTTTGGTGAAATCTGTATCAACATATCCTTTATTAGCCTACACCACACACATACTTCCACTGGGAATAGTTTCCCTATGCTTCATATTGCTTAAGTAGGTAGTCTCTTAAATGTGTATATCATGCTTTGTTCCCCCCTAACCCCATATTTGTGATGAATTTTGGCAACCTTCTTTCATTTATTTATGACACCCCCAACCCCCATTTATATCAACCCCTCAACCCCATCCCTGCCAAATCCCATTCCCTGATACCAGTCATTACACTTGTGAGACCTTACTAATTGTGTGTCACCCTGACCCATCTATGTGCTGTTCATGCTTTCAAGCGACTAACAGGATCAGGTGGTCAGACTCGCTGACTTGGTTGACACATTTCATCGGTTCCCAATTGCACGGATTGATGTTCATGCTGTTGATCACTGGATTGTCTGGTCCAGACTCGATTATTTACAGACTGCCGTCATATAGCTAGAATATAGCTGAGTACAGCATAAAACTAAACTCAACCCCTTATATGTCAGGGTCAGACTGGGGATTATTCCCTGGCAGCTATGATATAACTGTAATCTGCTGACAACACTGTAACATCTCTCCTTCTCCAGCATCAGTTGACTACACAGACGATTTCTTTTCAGATTTACAAAGTTGTCTCATGCAAAGTGTTCTGTCCCCATCCGTCAAATAGCCCTGTCTAAAGATGGAAACATCCTATTGGCTGTCACTGATGATGGAATGATATGGAGGTGGGACAGAATCAAGTGATCAGCCAATCAAATTCCCTTGACTCAAGGGAGACAACTCTGGATCAACAGGTCAACAGTTGCCAAGCAACGTTGCAAGGAGGACAATGTTCAGACAAAACTATAAAACATAGGTCTATACATTTTACTGTGACCCTTTTATGTGACTACAAATCTTAATGCATTTGAACAAACATTTGGCAATGTGGGGATACATGTAAAAGATAAATAGAAAGAATTAAAATGAACTTCCATAGATTTAGATGAAGATTGACTTAGGAAGTTGTAAGTGGGTCCTAGGAAAGATGATTTAAGTCATTTTAAATTTGCCTGATTTGCTTTTCAGCATTAATTACTTGAATACGTAATGTCTAAAAATTTACACAAGGCTTTATGTCAAGACGACGAGACTGAAAATTGGTCTCAGATTCTAGTTTTGTTCCTCTAAAATTCTCAAAGAGGTTGACATTGCAGAGTTGACCATATATGTTGTTGAAATGGACAATATTTCAGCTCAATCTGGCATCATACAATGATTTACTCAAAGTACTGGACCTGGCAGATGTATTTATGCCTGTGAGACTTACATGGATCAAGCTATAAGTTGCCTCAGCATGTTCAGAGTTTTTAAGACCTGGGTCTGTCTGAGAATATGTTGGCAGTAAACCTAAAACATTTGAACCACTTTGGTGTTAATGTGACAGTGCTGAAGAAGATTGTATGGTGGTTGTTCTTTTGATGTCATGACCTGTGGAGAATCTCAGGACTTGCTTCTGTACAAACTCATTTCTCATCGGTTTCATTGGATCATTTTAGAGATATTTTTACAAAAATAGGCCATTATTTCATTTGTTGGATCGCAGTTGGCATTAAATGCATCAAAAGCGAAAAAATGTGGTAAATAAAAATTAACACCCTTCGTTTCACAGACAAGATGTATACAAATATATCTTTGGATTTAGAGTTTTATTTAGATTATCAAAAGTCGTCACTCAGAGCAGATTCTTTGTATAATGAATACAGAGTTTTGTCCCTTGTACATGACTGACAAACTTGGCCAGAATTAACTGCCTTGATTTTCCGAGAATAGTTCGGATTCTGAAGAAGTTTGAAAATCAGAGTTATGCAAGTTGAGTGTGATGTCATCTTCTGTTCCCTTCTCCAACTTGGGTTGATATATCTGAGATCCAACAACATCATTAACATTACACCATAGTCCACTTACATCGGACAGCACCCTTTGATCAATGCAATGTCTGTGTCAATATTGACCCAAATAGAACAGTTACACTTAGAAACTATTGGGTTACTATTGAAAAATAAGTATTCTATTTAAAGTTAAAAGTATAATCACGAAAACATAAAGAAACATGGATACTAGCCATAAAAATTGAGAAATTCTCACAGATTGTTCAAATCATAGAAGTGAATGTACTTAAAATATCAACTCCGAGGAATCAAGCAGTAACATATTGATATGTTGTGTTGCTAACTTACTGTTTATATCCAAACAATTATTTTCCCAAACATCTTTTCCAGCTACTTAACTGCCAACAATTTTGAAATTGTCAGCTCCATGATATAGCAGAAATGACCTTTCCTCGTCTAAGTTGTAACTGGAAAGCATCAGCAGAATACCAAATACCACACAGTGTATATATATATATATATCTGTACATACAGCAAGCTCTTGGTTGTTTTCAGTATGTGAGAAAAGTCATTCATTTGTTTGTTAACCCCTGGACCTAATTTTTTTGTACCATGTTCCTTAAATCCATGTAGTATGAATAAAATAAGCTTTCAGATACCATTGTATTTTCCCGGCACCAACGGACATTGGTCATTCTGATAGAGAAAGTCGACATGATGGCAGCAAGTTTGATTAAATAAACAATTACATATTCATAAATGTGTTATTTGTTCGTACTTTACTTCTAAGAATAAAAGTGAAAAAAAGAAGAATTCCTACCTACCTACCCTAAATTTGAAAGAGGTGTAATCGGAACCACAATATATATTTTATTTGGCCTATTATGTTTATTCATGTATAATACACACTTTATATTTTCAAGTAGGGATGTGTATTATTTATATACTACTGTGTGTTGTAAAAGAATACGATGGATTTATTGGAATGTCCCAGAGAGTTTATGTCCAGGCTGTCACCCGACTTCACCACATGAATGTTTTGTGCCTTGAATGTTATGACAATAAAGAGCATAATCATCTACAAGTGTTGAAGCATTTTGTTTTATATCTATACTGATGCCAGTCAGAGAGGAAATTGTGGAAATTGTATTTCACCCAACAGGTGCATGCAGTCTTTCTGTTGAACATGAGTAAGTGAAATCTTACATCATAACTGCAAGTCCTATGGGGATCCCAGGTTGGTCATGATGCTGGAAATGGATTGGGTGGTCAGGCTGGGTTCATTCACTGATGGGTGGTGGTATAGCCCAGTGGTTAAAGTGTTCGTTTGTTATGCCAAAGGCCCGGGTTCGATTCCCCACATGGGTACAATGTGTGAAGCCCATTCTGGTGTCCCCCTGCCGTGCTATTGCTGGAATATTGCTTAAGTGGCATAAAACCATACTCACTCACTTACTGACTTGTAACTTGTTCATTGCTCACAATACGCAGTCATGGATAAGGCAGCTGTCATACATAAAATTATCGGGCCAAGCCGTGGATGCATCCAGGGTATAGTGGAGATTGATCGTAACGTATACCCTGGAGATTATCGAGGATGCATTCCACCTTACTGGTCCTTTCTGTTCTGGATGATGGATGAACTTACGAAGAGTAATACCAGCCTGAAAAAGACATGTTTCGGTGTCTTGGCAGGACCAAAGTTCTGTACTCACTAGAGTCCAACATGGGCAGTGGTCACCAGGCCTATCTTAAATCAGTTTTGATACATCACAAAAAGTATGCTGGACTAAACACTGCATAATTAAAAATGTATCATGTGGCCAGATACTGATTAGGGCTTGCATTTCCTTATTGCTGTTCATGTTTGTGATGTCCGTTTGTTGATACAGCATTCAGGAATATTCTTTCTATATGATGGCAGTCTGTAGAAAACCAAGTCTGGACCAGACAATCCATGGACTGCCACCATGATATTGATATATCAATAACAGGATCAGACACATGAACCTAATTCGCTCATCTCCTGCAACAAGCATCGGTTGCTAGAGACCAGTTGTAACCCACACAGGTTTCTGCTGTTCATGAAACTATTGTACATTTCCAAAAAATGCCAGTGAGTATGGTTTTGCGTCACTTTTAGCAATATTCCAGCAATATCACGGTGGGGATTCAAACCCGGGTCTTCAGCATGAGGAGCAGACACTTTAACCACTAGGCTACACCACCGCCTGAGAGATGCCAGTACCTGACATCGTAATACTAACGTCTTACCAGATATAGACACATCCAGAAGTCCAATAGTCCATGATTAGTTAAAATGGAGAATGAGTGCAGGTAGTGTTCAAGTAGCTTTGAGCAAAACTACCAAACAATCTGAAGGAAATCAACATATTTCACATCACTGGTGAGTGGTGACATATTTAAGCTTGAATTACTAACAAAACACTGTCCCGAACTAATTTAGAAGCATCCTATGAATAAAACAGTGTATTGTCTGATTACTTTAAAACTTTCCAATTAATGATGCAGGTGTATTCCCGATTATCATCTTTATTGCCAGCTGTAGGGTGTTGCACAAGCTTCAAGTCAGATACAACCAACGGTGTCTATCCCTGGCTGAGCTGCATTGAAAAAGGAGAATGAGTGTGTGCCATTCTGGTATTGTGTTCATAGCTTTTGGCCCATGAAGATTCGGTTAGACCCATGCTTGTCGTAACAGGCGACCAACAGGATCGGGTGGTCAGGCTAGCTGACTTGGTTTACACGTCATCGTATCCCATTTGCATGAATCCATGCTCATGCTGTTGATCACTGGATTGTCTGGTTCAGACTCGACTATTTACAAACCGCCCATATAGCTGGACTATTGCTGAGTGGGTCGTAAAATTAAACTCACTTTAGGAGCTTTACCAGTTGGCACTTCTCAGAGGGGTTCACAAAGTATGTGATCTCGGTAAATCAGCTGTCATACTTCCATTTGTATGGAAACCATGGCGTCAGAGAGGGTTAGATCGCTGACTATTTGCGCTGGGTATTAGGTGCCTCACTGTCGAATGTGTCCAGGTTTATTTCAGTAGAATTGTTGTTTCAAGTCCATGATAAAACAACATCACCTCTAATACACTGATGACAAAAACAACAAAAGACAAAATATTTTTTATTTTATCATATAATTTGTTCAATGTGCCCAATCAACCATAAAGCTTACAGAATCTTTCAGTTCAAACACACCGTGACTGATGATGAAGTGCACTGGCTACTCTCTAAAGGGAGATAACTCTTACAGTTTTGTAAACTTGAAAGTCAACTGCCCCATAGCAATTGCATAGTGAATGAAGCATGTTAATCAAAAAGCACACAAGAAAATCCAGCCTGTACTATTTATAAACAAAGAAGGCTTCCTGTTGCAGTTATCTCCCTATATTTTGTTGTACGAATCATCCCTCTAAATTTACAGACAATACTCCTTATTGTCTAATTTATGATAATTTTGGGCTGACGACCAAGCTTTTAACATGTGGCCTTGATACAAGAGATCTATTGTGCATCCTCATTTACAAAAACAGCTGATACATTCAGATGATGAAATATCTACACCTGCCCTCCAGACGTTCAATCCGTTCAGATATTTGTGTAATATAGAGAAGCTATCGCAAATACAGGCTCAAGGCTGTTAAATATTTCGGGGTTGGCTTGTTTTAGTGAATATGATTTATCAGTCTACATTCCAAAGTCAGCACTTCAGAACATCAAAAGGCTGACTACTTTTGGCTAATGTATGATAAATGCTGAAACATAAAAATGCCAATATGCAGATAACTAAAGTGTTACACTATTTCGACAGGGAAATGATAAAACAAAGTGATAAATACTTGAATGAAACAAAATTTTAAAAGAAGTATAAAGGCAATGGCTGTTACAGCAATCATCAGTGGTGTGGGTAACGACATCTAAGTAGAAACAAAAATATCATATAAAACTTGACAAATCAATTTACTTACAATTTTGAAAATATTTCTCACAAGTATCATGTCACAAATAAAAAATTGGACCTGCCAAAATGTATATGAATTAAAAATTTCAAGTTTTTGTAGTTTGCATAATCAGAGATTGTTTCACCCCTGGCCCAGATAAGTTATAGAGAAATATTTCAAATTATTACCAGGATAGTGTGATACAGGTCATTATATCTACATTGTACAACTGTATATAAGACCAGTCAAAGAGCTTGGAATATATTTCATTTCATTCACTGACATTAATATAAAATTGTCATATAAACATTTTGATACATATACATGGAAATACATTGAGACACAGTATATATACATACATACATTACAGCTATCCTACTTGGAGTGTTTGTAAAAGGCTTTCACATTATATGTACATTTGAATGTAAATATATGCAAGTACAAAATACACCTTATTTGGTATGCTGGTTCATGGTGCTTTCGAACAAAAATATCTGGCAGCAAGACTGGCGCACACTGAAAGTATTCACACATTACCTTACACTGATAATTACGTAAATCGATGATACAACATTTTAAATATTTTGTCCCAAAATAAAGATGTAATCTGAAATCAAATGAGAGGCTAAAGCAGGTGCCCTCAAAGAATTATCTTTTGGAAATTGGTCAATTCCATCATTTGCGTCAAAGTAAAAATCAGTATAAAGTCAACATCACCTGAATGCTCTAAATATCGCTATGACAATTATGCAATGAGACATGCCTTCTGATATGACATTGTTTACATTTTAAAAAGTCTCATTCTAAAAGCACTGAAATTCTAGCTACATCATTAATGCTTTAGGTTTAGATCACACTGAGACATGCCAAGCGAACACATTAAAAACCTTTTCCGTGTTTTCATGTTTACTTCATCCAGGAGTAGTGTATTAATCTAAATATGCTTTTAACACATTTCTCCTTTAGGTTAATATGCTTTTAACACATTTCTCCTTTAGGTTAATATCCTTATAACACATTTCTCTTTTAGGTTAATTTGCTTATAACATTTCTCCTTTAACCTAAAATGTTAAGTAATGTATGACCCCATGAACTCATTTCCACTATTGCTTGGCTCAATGCCTATTTCCAATGAAAATGGTGGGAGAACCAGAACGGGTTGGGAAGATGTGATGCACATGTGCACATTTTGAAGACACAGGATTTGTAAAACGTTTTTTGTGTAAGAAACAAAACCAGAATGAGTACATTTCTATGGCACCACATTCAATGCCCATCAGTATAACACTTCACCATTATTACCCTGTCAGTGGCTCTGTGTGCACCTTATTTTCAGTATCAACTCCCTGGGGAGTATACAACCTAAGCTACCTACACACATCTAATAATAGCAAAAGCCCAAACAGGTTACAATCTACAGAGATATATTTAGGTGCAGTCTTATTCCTCTTATAACCAAGGTAAAGTGTGCCTCCTTAAATATCCCCAATCTTTCTTCCCATTCAAACACAATATCCAATTTTATGGATGTCAAGAAAAAAAAAATTTTCCATGATAACAATCACACAACAAATGGAAATTTGAAACTCAAACTACATTGCTAACTATTGCTGTTGAAAGATGTATTGTGACAGTTAGAGAGGGACAAGGCTCTAGCCAACTGGCAGTCAAACAACTCGACATTCAAAACCCACGTTTTATCACACCTGTGACCCTTTAAAAAAACGTCCATCTTGTGAATCATAGACCTATTCATAATTTTCTCCATTGAAGTCAAATTATACAACATCTCTGCCCTGTGAGAGACCTCAGATTTATGATGAGACCACAGTTATTATGAGTTATTTATTTCAAAACAACAGAATGTCAGTGAATAGTCATGATTTTACGCTTTTAGCAATATTCCAGCAATATCACGATAGGCTTCACACATTGTGCCCATGTGGGGATTCAACACTAGGCTACCCCACCACCCCAGTGAATAGAATGTCTGCTTATGGGAAAGTTAGTGGTTAAATCCCTGGCCAAGTCATCTGAAGAATTTTCAAAAAGATGGTACATGAGGTTGCCTTGTCTGGTACATCGATTAATGAGCTGGCTCCTCGTCAGTGAAGTCTTAACTCTAGCAGTGAGTATGGTTTTACACCGCTTTTGGCAATATTCCAGTAATATCAAGACAGGGGACACCAGAAATGGGCTTCACACATTGTACCCACATAGGGAATCGAACCCTTGTCTTCAGCGTGATGAGTCAACACTTTAACCACAAGGCTACCCCACCGCTCCCTTTAACTGTAGCAAGGCATCTTAGTGGGTTTGCTCTATAAAAATGATATCAGTTTTGGTTACTACAAGCAGTCATTCACCTACACAGAATAACAGTGCAATAATCATGAGTGTGATGTTGAACCCTATATTGCCTTACATCAGCTCACTAATGACACATCTGTTTCACACAATGTTTTACAATATCGACTCTGAAAATCAGCACCAGAATAGACCAGGGTCCCTCTTTAACAATAATCAGTGCAATGGTAAACAGCATCATGCCAAGCAACAGTTGCCCAGACACTAGCACCATGACATGTGACCAACAAAGCAGAATATTGCTGCCTGGTTACATGTGAGAATGCTAAACTGGAGCTGAAACAATGTCTATTGCTTAACCTGGTCAACAGGGTTGTACAATACAGCCTTACAATATTATCTGTAGTTTGGTCTAAAGTGGTGAAATAATGCACAAGGGTACAAAAAACATCACACTGGTGTAAACTCAACTTCCATCGTATTGTACATTTATCCACATTAACATTAGAACTGTTCCTGCAAGTTATCTCTCTGAGAGAAAATCTGACAAAACCTCCGGAGAAGGGCGTGACAGGTGAAACTTTACCTGAACATCACTGCCCTTGTGAAATGATTGAGTGAGTTTAGTTTAGTTTCACGCTGCTTTTAGCAATATTCCAGAAATATCATGGCAGGGGACACAAGAAATGGAGTTCACATATCGTACCCATCTGGGGAATCGAACCTGGGAATGCTGTAACCACTAGTCTACCCCACCGCAACCCCAAGTGAAATGAAAGATACCTGCTCTCTGAAACAATTTGGCTTCATTTCTTTACCACCTTGATTCCAAAATACTGATATCAACAAGAGTAGAAAAGCACACAAAACAAATATTTCTCTATTGTTTTCCCTTTTGGCTGCCAAAATGGGACGATGGGGTTTAAAAAAACCCATCCACCACAATATAATGACTTTTGCATTATTTAAGTTCAAAACATATCATCTGACTTCATTTTAAAGGTACTGAAGTCAAATAAACAGACTTTATAAGACTGTTCCTGTTGCAGAGACATATCATTGGGTAAAAGATGTGATATTTAATGAAAATGATCTTCATAACATGTTATTTTCTACTGCTGTTTATAACATGACCTTGTCATACGATATATGAATAGTGGCAAGATACAATTACTGGATCCTTTCGCAGACTGTTACAGCCCTGTTACCATGGTAACATACACTCACGCTAATACTGAAAATGCATTAATTTCATCATTCACACTTTGGGCGCGGTACAGAAGGACTGTTCAAACTGTCATCAAAATCTTGTCACTGACACCAAGAAATGAAGAATAAAATGACTGATCTTTATCAGAACTCTCACTGAAAGGACCATCATCGTGCTACAAACCGAACAAAATATAGAACATCAAATTTAGGTCCTCACATGAATTTTAATATACTTCTCTTCAAAAGTTTAGACTCACCTAAAACACTCACAATATGTTATGTGTATATATATATGTGGTTACATCGAAGACTGATTTCTCCACAAACTGGGGGGAACCAACTGCAAACCAAATGCAGCTGAATTGCACGAGGGTCATGAAACAAATTGCTGAAAGGCATATGCAAATATTGTGCATGTGAACAGCTGCGTTTTGGTGCAAAGTTTTGTTAAGAATTCGCCAATATCCACTGATTTTCATCATTTACTCAACTCATGACAATAATCTTTTCAACGTTACGAATTTGTTTTACAATACATCAGTTATGTGTAAACAGTACTCTAAACGGAATATTTTGCAAAATTTAGTTTAGAACAGTTGCCTGAAGTAAGTGGCTATATTTACGATAGTGAGTCTAAACTTTTGATGAGAAGTATAGTTTGATATACTGATGTTGCTTTAATCATAAATTCACTCATGATTGAGTTAACAATTCAAAACATCTAGAAACGCAAATCTCCTGTACAAAATGACTTCATTATTTGACTGTGAGAATTACAACAGTAGCATTTCTATCACGGCATCTGTTTGTTTATGATCTGAAGTTAAGCTTTGACAATGTATTTGAGCTCTCAGACGTAACACGATGAATGGTTCAGGCTCATAAATACGTTTTTGTTTTGCACCATAAAAGTAGTTCTGATAAGATTCTGCAAATTTTGTCTTACATCAACATTAAGTGAAGCTAATTAAGTCAAAACATGGCAATTTCCCTGTTTGTTTTCTGGGTTTCACCCTTGTTGGTTTCAGTTTCTTGCCATGATGAAGCGGTTAGGTTTAGTGCCGCTTCGCATGTAGTTCAGTTACAACCAAGCATGTCAGCTTAATATGAGAGGAGAGCCAGAATTGACACAGTTAATAGATGCTTACCGCTGAGGTGTAAAACACAAACACCGTTAGACCTACGTTATACACGGACAAAGCTATGGATCCTGGCAAGGCAAAGGTATGCAACTCTGCATATTGAATTACAATGCTACAGGCCACCAGTCCATCTGTGCCTATGGTGTATAAATATGATATCAAACTGTATAAAAAGCTTATGAAAATAACTGTTGATATTAGTGACAAAATCACATGGACTTGAAATAATAACACTGAAATGAACTTGATCATATCTTTCATTGTAATTGCTGTATTAGTTTTTGTTTTCTACCATAACAAATAAATTGAACAATTTCAGCATTTCAAAGGGAGATCACTTTGTTTCTTCAACATAATTTGCAGGAAACAGGCCAACATTCCCATGACATTCACCTCGCCACCATCCATCGTCAATCTGAAAGTAGCATTGTTTTGCTGTATTGTGATGTCATTAAATATTGAAAAACAAAGTTGTTGTGATAATGATGAACTTTAGATTTCTCAGTTAAGGTATGGAGTGAACCAGATGGCAGCTTTACATACAAACCAAACAAACTGTGATACATACCTTTTCAATATTAGTAATGATATCCTCTGGATCAAAGCTGAGTTCATCTTCATCAGCTGAAAAACAAGACAAACACGGATATAACAGCAGTATGTAATAAAGAGGTTGTTCATCCATATATTGTATCCTTCCATAGCAGCAGCAGCAGCAGCATGCTGGTTTCAGTGTGGTGAGTGTGACATAAAACTAAACTCACTCACTCACTGGTAACCTATTCCAAAGTGGATTTCCTTTTTTTTTTTTCGTTTATAATTATTATATCCCACAATCAGCAATATTCCAGCTATATTACAGTGGTCTGTCAATAAGCGAGTCTGAACCAGACTGTCTGTACCCATGTGGGGAATCAAACCCAGGTCTTCAGCACTTTAACCATTAGGCTACCCCACCACCCCTCTCAGGTTGGAATCCCAACAGGGAAAATGTGAAGTATTATCATGTGACTCCACTGGACTGATTTAGGAGACTCACCAGCCTGATAGTCATATAAAGCTACAGCAGTGATGCCTGTGTCTCCACCACCAGGGCTGGCGTCATTGTACACATCCTCTTCTTCCGGCACTGCCGCAGCAACATCTTCTGCCGTGTTGTACGTATCATCTGGCTCATAGTTGTCAACAGTATTGTACACATCTTCAGGAACATATTCCTGTTCTGGTTCTGGTTCCGGTTCCTGTACAGCAGGTTCTACCTCTGGCTCCGGTTCCTGGGATCGCGTCTCTTCATCTTGCCACCTCTCCTTTTCAAGACGAGCCTGAAAACGAAGGAGCAACCAAAAGTTTAAACCCATCTTCATACAATGCAGAGATAACAATACAAAAAGGAATGGTAAGTGAAAATCATGTTTCGCAGAAAGGTAATCTGTGATACATCAATTGCTAGTTTGAAGAAATGGATAGCTACCATCAGGGAAAATCTTGGTTTATATGTCACATAACGTTGGGAATAAACTTTCAGACCATCTCGAACACGAAGTTGAACCCTATTTCACCTTATCTCAAAATTAAAAAAAATGCCGCAAGTAAAGGGAGGTAACTCTGCTTCACCTACCTCCACCTGTTTCTTCTGTTCCTCCTGCTCTCGCTTTTCTCGCGCCTCTCGCCTTGCCCTCTCTTCCTCAGCCCTCTTCTTGCCTTCTTCTTCCCCAGCCTTGGCCATGTTCTCGAACCGGCCTTCAGATTCTTAGCACCTTCAGAACCTGAAACATCCAAGGTCACGTGATTGTCTGGTTCAAAACCTCATTTAATAATTTCCTGTTTCATCGCAGCCTGTTAGGTCAATGTCACAGAAAAGTGACACAGGTTCTACATGATTCCTATTTCATTAAGGAAATGCACATTTCATCATGTCTACCAGCTCGATCTCTAAATTCATTGTCGTCTCACACAACATGTTGCTGCGAAAACACTCTCACCCATAGGTGTCTTGTACTTGTATCAGCCAGCAGCCCCAAACATCCTGTCAGTTAATCAATAACTATTTCTTTATCCCATCTTAAACACACATTTGGATGGTGATAGGTTATACAAGCCTACTGCAGATGCCGACTTACTTGAATCAGCTCTTGTTTTTGAGTAACTGGTGGAAGCACCTTGCATATCTTCAAAAGTACCCGCATTCTGAAGAAAGAAATTCATAATGTTTAGAAAATGGATAATTATGGTCACTCCATGGCCCTGTAGACCATCTGGAAATAGTCAAACTTTTATAATGATAAAGAGTCAGTGAGTGAATGAATTAAGGTTTACGCCGCTTTTCGCAATATTCCAGCAATATCACAGTGGGGGACACAAGAAATGGGCTTCACAAATTGTACCCATGTGGGGAATTGAACCCGGGTCTTCGGCATGACAAGCAAATGCTTTAACCACTAGGCTACCCCACCGCCCTATAATGATAAAGACATTTCCAATGCCATTCATTATTATGTTTTGAACAAAAATGAAAGCATGGCGTGTATCAAACTGAAAAATATATTTCTTCGAAAAATATCAACATGGGTACATTTATTAGAAAATGGGATGTAATATCACCTGCGTTGTCACTGTTATGACTTTATCTTACAATGATGCAGTACTTGCATGTCACTGTGATTCCACAATCTCGTACTTAGTCTACTACTCCAAGCACATAATGTAACTGAATATGTATGTGTGCCTTTTTTATGTGTGTTGTCTCTCACTTAAAGGCTCGGAAAGTTGATGTTTGTATTCAACTGAAGTGAATAAACAAAACTAGAAAAAAATATAAATGAAAGCAGAACATGAGTTGACAGGTTGACTCATTATTTTGAATAGTATTTCAGTGGTATCAAGGAGTGTTAGCTTCATGTGTTAAGATGAGGTGAGGTGAAATTGGGTTTAACGTCGTGCTTGAGAATATTTCGCTCATATGACGACGTGCATGCGTGTGTATGTGTATGTGCGGCTGCTTGTACTAGCCCAGACTGAAGCTGGTTTTATAGTGCTAGCCCACTGAGATACCATGCCGTAGTGAAGCATGAATACCCCACTCAGACACATTATACTGACTCCGAGCAGACCAGTCCTTCTTGTACCCATTAATGCCGAGCGCCAGGCAGGGACCAACAAGTACCATATTTTAACGTCTTTTGGTATGACGCGGTCGGGGATCGAACCCGCGACCTTCCGCTCTCCCGGGCGGACATGTGTTAAGAGCAATACAGGTCTCTAACTACTTTGGTGAAACCAAGCAGCTACAGTACTGACATAGCTAAAAACATGCTCTTGGAGTTGATGCTTATGATCCCAGGCGTCTGACACACCTAAGGGAGGAAACTCTGCAAAGCAAAACGACAACTGGTTCACCCATTACACCAAAGTCTTTATGCTTTCACCACTTTGGAAAAAAATGGGTATGGCATTGACAAACGCAGAAGAACGGTCAAAGACTACCAGGAATCAAGTCCATGATCAAAAACACGACCTCTGTAAACCATGACACCACAAAGGGTATGAGGGCCCATGGTTATAGGTTTCTGGTGAGCGTAGGGGTAAGTCACAGAGAACTGGCGACTGTGCTACTCATGCCCTTCAAAGCTCAGAGACCTGTACTTGATTGGCATGTTATGGCATTTAACCACTGTGCCCCCATAAGCTTTGAAGTGAGATATTTCTTATAACATTACAACAGTTGAACGTACCTTGTCCATCTTGTCTTTTTCCACACCAAACTTCCCCCCAAAGCCTTTCTTCATGTCCACCTGGGAGGAATGAAGTTCTGTCTTCTCAATACTGTCATAACCAGCTGCAGTCTTATCTTGTCTGTCTTTCTGAACACCAAACTTCCCACCAAATCCTTTGGAATAATCTGCAAGCAATTCAAATTAATAATGATCACTTTAACAATAGCATTTTAACATTGAAAGTCTACGCATCCAAAAAAAAGGGCAAATGCAGTCATAATTCTTCAAAAATACTACACTTTTATGTATGCTTTTTATGTTTTCGTAATTGTCATGGCAACTGCAGATAAATGGTCCTAAGTATCCTGACATTTCTTCACACTGCATGCTGTGATGGTCATGTTTATAATTAGATCTTAATTTGGTGTGCTTTTTCCAGAAGCATTTTATAGCTAGGATCATTTAGCTTCCTAAACTAAACAGAAAATGCTCTGAAATGAAAAAGGGCCACATGAAGGTACATCATAGCTGGGTTGACAATTCAGATGTGCAATTTTCGAGGGTTTTGCAATGGCATTGCTATCAAATAAAAACACAACTGCTCCATGGTAGCATACATACAAAAAAGTATCAACTATTGCAAAATGTTGTGATAGTTTGACAAGACTCGTTGCAGCTCCACAACAAATATTTCCTTGCATTACATGACATTATGACAATGTCAAACAAGTTTCTATGGAAACTAAACAGATGCAAAACATACAACTGATGTTTAACTTCATCCAGGCGTTCAATGGCTCAATCAGAAATACTCCCCCATCTGAGGGCCATAAATGTATCCACTGTGGGACAAGTACCTGTCTGAGACTCGTGTTTTTCCACTTTCTCCTTGTGGTCCCAGCCCACAGCAGATTTGTCCATGTTCTCCTTCTGCACACCGAACTTCCCTCCGAACCCTTTAGAGTGATCTGAAACGTGGTCACATTGACAATTACTGAAAGTCCAGAGTTAACAATATCAATGATATAATCAATTTATTCAGTCATTTTCCCAAAACTATACCATAATCTGATCACAAAAGTTGACAGATCTTCATTAATGGATCAATGTGCCCTCAAATTTTATTCTCATCTTGCCAGAGAGTATACAACCCAAGCTGCCTGTGGGGAATTAGAAGGGTAAAAATCACATCCTACCAGGTACCCCCTAACTGCTGGTGAACAGAGGCGTACTGCCCTTCCTGCTGACCTACCTGTCTGTGACTCGTGTTTCCCTAGCTTCTCTTGGTGGTCCCAGCCAACAGCGGACTTGTCCATGTTCTCCTTCTGTACACCAAACTTCCCCGAACCCTTTAGAGTGATCTGAAACATGCCACAGTAAGACAATGAGTGAATGCTATTAAATCCACAGATGGCATTAGAAGATTTTTAGACTATAATCTAGTGTGACCATTCAGTGATCTGTAGCATGGGAGAGTGTTGTGCCCAGCAGCAATTAAAACATGTTGGGAATTATTGGCGATAGCATGAGCGTCTATCAAGACTGTAAGTTTGAGCAGCAATCAAGAACGTAGTTGTGAACAGCAATCAAGGCCATAAGTGTGAGTGGCATACAAGGCCAAACTTGTGAGTGGCAATAAAGGCCATATGTGGGAGCATCAATCATGTGTGAGTGGCAATCAAGGCCATATATATGAGTGGCAACCAAGGTCATAAGAGTGAGCATTAATCAAAGCCATATGTGTGAGTGGCAATCAAGGTAATAAGTGTGAGTGGCAATCAAGGCTATTAGTGTGAGTGGCAATCTAGGTAATAACTGTGAGTGGCAATCAAGGCTATTAGTGTGAGTGGCAATCTAGGTAATAACTGTGAGTGGCAATCAAGGCTATTAGTGTGAGTGGCAATCTAGGTAATAACTGTGAGTGGCAATCAAGGTCATAAGAGTGAGCATTAATCAAGGCCATGTGTGTGAGTGGCAATCTAGGTAATAACTGTGAGTGGCAATCAAGGCTATTAGTGTGAGTGGCAATCTAGGTAATAACTGTGAGTGGCAATCAAGGTCATAAGAGTGAGCATTAATCAAGGCCATGTGTGTGAGTGGCAATCAAGGTAATAAGTGTGAGTGGCAATCAAGGCTATTAGTGTGAGTGGCAATCTAGGTAATAACTGTGAGTGGCAATCAAGGCTATTAGTGTGAGTGGCAATCTAGGTAATAACTGTGAGTGGCAATCAAGGCTATTAGTGTGAGTGGCAATCTAGGTAATAACTGTGAGTGGCAATCAAGGTCATAAGAGTGAGCATTAATCAAGGCCATGTGTGTGAGTGGCAATCAAGGTAATAAGTGTGAGTGGCAATCAAGGCTATTAGTGTGAGTGGCAATCTAGGTAATAACTGTGAGTGGCAATCAAGGTCATAAGAGTGAGCATTAATCAAGGCCATGTGTGTGAGTGGCAATCAAGGCTGTATGTGTGACTGGCTATCAAGGAAATATCTGTGAGCGGCAACCAAGGCCATAAGTGTGAGAGGCAATAAAGGCCATGTATGAGCAGCAATCAATATCCATCAATATGAGTGGCAATCAAGACTAAAAGTGTGAGTGGCAATCAAGGCCATAAGAGTGAGTGGCAATCAAGGCCACATGTGTGAGTGGCAATTAAGACCATATGGGTGATTGGCAATCAAGGTCATAAGAGTGAGAATTAATCAAGGCCATATGTGTGAGTGGCAATCAAGGCAATACCCAGGTAGCGTGCCATCATCGGCCCGACGTCGGCTAATATCGGCATCGTTAAACAGCGCTGGGCCGACAGCGGGCCAATGTAACCCAGCTAGCTAACACATAACATTTTCATAAGGTTTCAAACTGATTTATCAAAAATATTTTCGTCAAAACAGTCACAATCTTAGAACAATTCTCTCAACTATTTAAAAGCATTAATTGTTTTTTTCAAAAGTTGTTCATGAAGAAAGAAATGTTACCACGGGAAAGGACATCAGAATGACGTCACACGTTCACGTCATATTTTCGCACCCGCCATTTTAGTTGAAGTTTATCGAGGAAGGTACAACAATGTCATTGTGCATCAACAAATGGAACTGTATCATCGATCTGACCTCGGTTGCAGTAAGTTACCTTTACAGTCACTGCCCGGTTGTTGTTATGTTTATGTACATTTTGATATTCACTCGATCGTGCTACTCAGAAATCGCGAGGTTCTGAGCAGCCGTACACGATCTTTTAGATTCTTAGGCTTCCAACAGAAGGTATTATGTATGTTGTTGTGAAGGAGACCTAAGGGAGTTTGCACCATATTAATTTTATGTTGGATACAAAATTTTATTCAGCTATCAATGGCAAGCAGTATGTTCTTAACCAGAGTTCATGTCAGGTGGACATTTGTTGCTATTATGTTCGGTTTTCGATCTAGTAAGCGTATGCACAGCTCACAAGCCAGTGACACTTATCGTCATTAATTTTGTTCCCTGTTATTTCTGAAATATATATTTCTTAATTTAACATTACAACTTACTATCAAATTTTTAAGCTATGAAAAGTTCGCTCACTTCAGTCGGTGGGAAAGGTTGCATCAACCTTATAACACGAAAATGGGGAATCAAAAGTATTCAAATACTTTTTGGTCGACCTGACTGTGGGCTATTAGTTACTGTCATAGTCTAAGTATGTTATTTAAAATGAATGTTCAGTCAGAAATGACCGAAGCATACTTGGTAAATTACCGTAACACTGACTAAACTAAATGTTGATCATCTGCATGGTTGTTGTGGTTTTGCTTGTCTAACATTCCCACGTTATTTTCAGTAAAAGGCTAGATCTATATTATCAAAGTAAAGTGTTTACATTGTGTATTCTTCAATTTTCCCCAAACGAATCAATTTATCATTTTCAGATATGTATATTTACCTTCTAAACGAGAGCCAGAAACAAACATGTTTACCGCGCTATAACGGGGCGTTGGCGATGACTGGACCTCGGCAATGTTCATTCAGTTTTCGATCACCATGCATTTTCATGATACAGTATTAATTATTCAAATTTACTTAGTCTTTGTTCAGGAAATGTAGACCAATTAAATTTCTTATGGTTTACTTGGTTCACAGAAACATTTTGGTCACAATACTTGCAACGAAATCATACTGCAGCAGTAACTGTTCCGCGAGTAAGACGTGAATCTAGTAGTTAGTTACAATAGCTATTTAATATATCAATTCAAGTTTGTATTCCAGGTTAGAATGTATAGAAGCGCTGTCCAGTAATCCATGTTTGTTGTAAAGGGGCAGAATTATTTCTAACCTAACTTAAATATACATGTTGGTGTTAAATCTACACATGTTGACCCCCATAACTTTACACAATAAATTTCAGCATCGGACTAACTAGATTTATATATGCTTGGGGAATCTAGTTCAATTTGTAACTTGTTATAATGTGGAACATTGTTATTTTCGTTGCAGCAAGGGCGAAAATGAGACACAAGAATTACGGCCGATACAAACAGAAGTGATGGATTTATTGAGGATTACATAAAATAATCCAGGAGCTGTGAATCAGTAAACGTAAGTGCATCTGTTAAATATCATTGTCTATATACTTGCTGTTGACGTTTTGTCTTTTTATTGCAAAAAATGGATTACCTGCACTCAGCCTCTGACCAACAAGAGTGATGGGGTAGTGGTTGCTATTCAGTGTGATTTGATACTATTACCAAATTAGGCATTCAAGGATTTCCATTATTTTCCATTGTGTGCTGGTGTCCATCAAACACTTGCATATACATAGGTGCTGGAAGACTTCATTAACTGATTTAATAAACTTACTATACATTTTTTTTCTTTATTTCAGAAAAATTTATAAAATCGAAACCAAAGAAGAAGATTCTGAAATAATATCGAAAAGTGTATGCGTTTTCTGAAAAAAAAATAATAAAGAGTGTTGATTACATGTCTGCCATTCTTTGTTTTATGTTCTTTGTTCGGCCCCATGAAGTTTGCCGACGTCAGGCCGATAATGCACACGACGCCGGGCCAATGTCGGGCCGATGATGGCATGCTACCTGGGTATGTGTGATATATGTATGTGCCATAAGTGTGAGCGGGAAACAAGGCCATATGTGTGAGCATTAATCAAGGTCATATGTGTGAGTGGCTATCAAGGCCATAAATGTGAGTGGCTATCAATGTCATAAGTATAAGCATTAATCAAGGCCATATGTGTAAGTGGCTATCAAGACCATATGTGTGAGTGGCTATATAGGCCATAAGTGTGAGTGGCAATCAAGGCAATAAGTGTGAGCATCAATCAAGGCCATAAGTGAGAGTGGCAATCAAGGCAATAAGTGTGAGTCGCTATCACCTGTCTCCGAGCCATGCTTCCCCCAAAGATAGTCCCTACTAGTCTCACCTGTATACGAGCCATGCTTCCCCAAGGATAATCCCTACTAGTCTCACCTGTCTGTGAGCCATGCTTCCCCCATGGACAATCCCTACTAGTCTCACCTGTATACGAGCCATGCTTCCCCCCATGGACAACCCCTACTAGTCTCACCTGTATACGAGCCATGCTTCCCCCCATGGACAATCCCTACTAGTCTCACCTGTATACGAGCCATGCTTCCCCCCATGGACAATCCCTACTAGTCTCACCTGTACACTGTGAGCCATGCTTCCCCCCCATGGACAACCCCTACTAGTCTCACCTGTATACTGAGCCATGCTTCCCCCATGGACAATCCCTACTAGTCTCACCTGTATACTGAGCCATGCTTCCCCATGGACAATCCCTACTAGTCTCACCTGTATACTGAGCCATGCTTCCCCATGGACAACCCTACTAGTCTCACCTGTATCTCAGCCATGCTTCCCCCATGGACAACCCCTACTAGTCTCACCTGTATACGAGCCACGCTTCCCCCCAAGGATAATCCCTACTAGTCTCACCTGTCTGTGAGCCACGCTTCCCCCCATGGACAACCCCTACTAGTCTCACCTGTCTGTGAGCCATGCTTCCCCCCATGGACAATCCCTACTAGTCTCACCTGTATACGAGCCATGCTTCCCCCCATGGACAACCCCTACTAGTCTCACCTGTATATGAGCCACGCTTCCCCCCAAGGATAATCCCTACTAATCTCACCTGTCTGTGAGCCATGCTTCCCCCCATGGACAATCCCTACTAGTCTCACCTGTATACGAGCCATGCTTCCCCCCATGGACAACCCCTACTAGTCTCACCTCTCACCTGTATGGACAATCCCTACTAGTCTCACCTGCCAGCCATGCTCCCCCAAGGATAATCCCTACTAGTCTCACCTGTCTGTGAGCCATGCTTCCCCAATCCCTACTAGTCTGGAGCCAACCCCCATGGACAATCCCTACTAGTCTCACCTGTATACGAGCCATGCTTCCCCCATGGACAATCCCTACTAGTCTCACCTGTCTACTGTCTCACCTGTCATGCTTCCCCATGGATAATCCCTACTAGTCTCACCTGTCTGTGAGCCATGCTTCCCCCCATGGACAACCCCTACTAGTCTCACCTGTCTGTGAGCCATGCTTCCCCCCATGGACAATCCCTACTAGTCTCACCTGTATACGAGCCATGCTTCCCCCCATGGACAACCCTACTAGTCTCACCTGTATATGAGCCATGCTTCCCCCCAAGGATAATCCCTACTAATCTCACCTGTCTGTGAGCCATGCTTCCCCCATGGACAATCCCTACTAGTCTCACCTGTATACGAGCCATGCTTCCCCCAAGGATAATCCCTACTAGTCTCACCTGTCTGTGCCATGCTTCCCCCCATGGACAATCCCTACTAGTCTCACCTGTATACAGAGCCATGCTTCCCCCAAGGATAATCCCTACTAGTCTCACCTGTATATGTGAGCCATGCTTCCCCCATGGATAATCCCTACTAGTCTCACCTGTCTGTGAGCCATGCTTCCCCCCAAGGATAATCCCTACTAGTCTCACCTGTCTGTGAGCCATGCTTCCCCATGGATAATCCCTACTAGTCTCACCTGTATACGAGCCATGCTTCCCCCAAGGATAATCCCTACTAGTCTCACCTGTCTATGAGCCATGCTTCCCCCAAGGATAATCCCTACTAGTCTCACCTGTCTGTGAGCCATGCTTCCCCCCATGGATAATCCCTACTAGTCTCACCTGTCTGTGAGCCATGCTTCCCCCCATGGACAATCCCTACTAGTCTCACCTGTCTGTGAGCCATGTTTCTCCACCTTCTCTTTGTGTTCCCAGCCCACAGCTGACTTATCCTGTCTGTCTTTCTGGATTCCAAACTTGCCACCAAAACCCTTGGAGTAATCTGGATTGAGAACATTAGACGTTATCAATTATCAGCAAAATATCTAGCCATAAGGCTCTGAAAATTGCTCAAACATTTCTTGAACATATACTTTCAAAAGATTAGACTCATTAGTGTAAATATAGCCACTTACTTCAGGCAACTGTTCTAAACTAAATTTTGCAAAGGATTCCTTACTGTTTAAGTACTGTCAACACATAAACTGATGTATTGTAAAACAAATTCAGTTGAAAAGATTATTGTCATGAGTTCAATAAATGATAAAATCCAGTGAAAATTGGCAAATTCTTAACAAAACTTTACACCAAAACGCAGCTGTTCACATGCACCATATTTGCACATGCTTTTCAGCAATTTGATGCATGATCCTTGTGCAGTTCATCTGCATAAGCTTTGCAGTTGGTTCTCCCAAGTTAGTTGAGAAATCAATCTTTGATGTAACAAAATATATATCAATAACATACAGTGAGTGTTTAAAGTGAATCTAAACTTTTGAAAGGAAGTATATGTCAAAAGCAGAATGAATACCCAATATGCACCTGAAATCAAACTGAGGATCCTCAGATTGTTCCATATTGCCATTATTATTACAGTTGATTAGGCATGCTGTCATATGAATGGCCGTTGACATTTTTAAGCAGTACATTATACTTGCAAAACATAGTTGCTATGGGCACTGGAACTATGGTACCATTGACATGTATATTTAAAATTTCCCAAAAATTAAATAAAAAGTAGTACATAAGGTCTAAGGTCATAGTGACATCAAACACCAAAAGATATATTGTTTCAACTTGCCCACTAAAAATATAATTTGCTTCTTGCATGTCAAGGAGACTGATGCAGCTACATGACAAGCAGTCACCAAGCATTACATGTTGTACATATATTTTATATCTTTTGTCATCTCACCTGTCTGTGACTCATGTTTCCCCAGCTTCTCTTGGTGGTCCCAGCCCAAAGCGGACTTGTCCTGTCTGTCTTTCTGTACACCAAACTTCCCTCCAAACCCTTTAGAGTGATCTGAAACATCAAGGGGTGAGTGAGTGAGTGAGTGAGTGAGTGAGTGAGTGAGTGAGTGAGTGAGTGAGTGAGTGAGTGTGATCTCGTTTAAACAACACACTCCGCTATATTCCAGCTTTATGACAGCAGTTGGGACCAGACAATACAATCCAGTGATCACTACAAAGAGCATCTATCTTCGAAATTGGAATACCAAATCAGTGAGCCTTACCGTCCGATCCCGATACCATTGGTCAAGTATGGGTTGCTGAAGACCAATTCTAATCTGGATCTTCATGGGTGAACAAGTGAGTTAGGGGGTGAGTGGGGGAGTGTGTAGGTGGGCATTGGGTGGACGGTGAGTGACCAACAGTATGTAGACCTAAACTTAACCACATCTAGACAGTACACTGAACCATTCATAGCAGGACAGAGTCCAATAAACTTTATATTACGATCAGATAATTGTGTAAATGAGGTGAAAATGGGATTTTGAGCACATAATGAACAGTTTCAGGCACTCAAAAGGGCACAAAAGCAAAGGTAGTAAATAGGACAGACATATGCTGAAAAAGTAGATAACTGTTTCAATTTTCCATGAACCTTCAAGAACTTAAACTGATACCTACCTTTGGCTGATGCATGTTTCTCAGTTTTACCCTCATATTCATATCCCACTGCAGACTGAAACACAAGATCAACACAATCTCACTGAGGGCATGTGAGACTAGATGGTGAAAATGGTGCACTCACGATTATTACACTTTCACACCGAAATAGATTTACGCTTGTTTAAGGAAGTGGGCTTATAATACTTGTCAAAACCATTTCCAGTTTGTAGAGCTACCTCACACCAAAATTCAATTAAGTTGAAATCAGACTTAAAGCCGACCAGACCCGTTTCATCCCTTAATCACGTTAATAGTGCCAGACAGGGCAACAACAAATACCACCTTTTAACCTCTATTGGTGAGACAAGTAGACGTTTTATCCAGTAGACCACAGAGGCTGTCATTAGCCGTGGGAGCATGGGTCAATAGAGTTACGACTTTGTGAAGATGACCAATCCCCATTTGCCATTAGCCACCCAAGTATTCCTGTTAACATTTCAGGGTCTCCTGCAATGTCATATGGACTGTAAACTGTCAGAACCCGGTATGCCTTTTTTAAAACATTTTTAAAAGTACATTAGATTCCCAAGATATTTTTATGGATTAAACTTCTTTGTAATTTATCTCACGACGTTTCGAGACCATTCCAGGTCCCTTCATCAGGTGAACTGGCAGTTAGGACTAATGCAAGTGACATCACAGTACACTAGGGAGAGTACTGTATAAGTGAGTTTGAAAATTCATGCTAAATAATAGAGTTGAAAGTTGAATTGTCAATACACAACAACTGCTAATTACACAAAAGTTACTTGATAGCAGGCTTTCCAAAAAGAATAGTAGTGTACTGTGATGTCACTTGCATTGTCACGTCAAAACCCAGTTATGATGTCATAGTGACGACGTCATAGTCCTAACTGCCAGTTCACCTGATGAAGGGACCTGGAATGGTCTCGAAACGTCGTGAGAGAAATTACAAAGAAGTTTAATCCATAAAAATATCTTGGACATCAATGTACAACTTCTAAATGCCACTGAAAGACTACATTAGATTCGATTTGCTGTTTTTGTTATTAATCCTTGCATAATGTGTCGCCGCTCACCAGTGACATGAAATATGTCGATCACTTTTGAACAATTTCTAAATATGACCTCTCTGATACATGGATTGCCAGTACTATTTCACATCTTCATGCACACACTGACTATAATGATTAGGGGGTTATTATGTTATTATTACCCATACGGGTGAGGAGATCCCGTGTAATATCTTTTTGATATTTGCACAGTGTGCAATTTAGTGATTCTCGACGTTGATTGGTTGATCGTATATTTGTACAGTTTCATTGGATGCCGGAACTACTTTCACACACTACGTTCATTCATAAAGTTTCATCGATTCATTGATAAATTGACCGTGATGTAATCGCACTTATTCGAGATGTAAAAACAGAACAAAAACAACATACAGGATTTCGATTTTGATGCTAATTTAATGTTTTATTTCATACTTCATTAACAATACAGCGTCGTCTACTTAACATGTTTTGTAATAAAAAAATGTCTAAAATTGATAATCATAAAGTCATCTTTGTAAACAAACATGGCTACCCAGTTAATGCCAATCAAAGTCAATGACCTGGTCAAGGTGGACGGAGACATTACAGGACGTGTAACAAGAATAACACAACCGCTTAATTCCTTTCACGTGTATGTGATAAACACGGAATATGGAGAAATGCAAGTTGCAAGGTACAGACTGAAAGTGTTGCCGGAAACAATCTCGAGCGAGTCAGCTTCTCACCAAAGTCCCCACCTGCCCCAGAGTGTCATAAATGACTTGCTACAAGATGATTTTTTTTACCCCCCAATTGAAAACAAAACTTTTGACAGGTTTGTTCCTGTTTATGACCATGACATTGATAACTTCTTGGCTGCGAACGAAAACGAAAACACAATGAAAAAGACAAAATTGGACATGAATCTTGTTTATAGATTTCTTCGCAAGAGTCTTAATGATCCAAGACAACTTGAAGACATTGCCACCCATGAACTGAACACTATCCTGTGTAAATTTTTCATATCGGCAAGAAAATCTGATGGTTCGGAGTATGAACCATCTTCCCC
The DNA here is from genome assembly GCF_003918875.1 of Haliotis rubra. Lineage (NCBI taxonomy): Eukaryota > Metazoa > Mollusca > Gastropoda > Lepetellida > Haliotidae > Haliotis > Haliotis rubra. The sequence goes on along the minus strand of NW_025767212.1, from coordinate 632,132 downwards.
CGGGGAATATAGGGTAGCGTTGAACGCTATTTGAAGCGTAATGGGTACTCACATGTGTTAGCCGAGTCAATGCATTTCATGAAACTGAGGGAGGTTTTGAAATCAAAACTCAAGTCATTAAAAAAACAAGGTAAAGGAAACCTACCATTCCGTGCTGATTCTGTATCCGACACTGAATAACAGAAACTCCGTGAATGTGGCCAACTAGGCACCAGCACGCCAGATTCCATTTTAAACACATTATAGTGGAACAACACAGTTTATTTTGGCTTGAGATCGGCGACCCCGCACAGGCGTATGCAATGGGGTGATGTAACACTAAAAGTTGATTCAGAGAACCGAGAATATCTCCAGTATATTGAACGGCAGTCAAAACCCGTCAGGGTGACCAGTCTCGCGATCTTGCTCCTAAAGCATGGACACAACCTGGGGATCTGTGTTGTCCAGTCGCTGTTAACAAGTCGTACCGTGCCTTGAGACCACTAAACTTCTCCAATGATGATCATCCATTCTATTTGGCAACAAACACCCAGTTTGGGGTACGAACCGGGAATACTTGGTTTAAACGTCAACCGGTTGGCAGAAATAAACTGGGATCTCTGATGAAAACAATGGCAAGTAAAGCAGGGCTTTCTAATGACAAACGGTTGACAAACCATAGCGCCAGGAAACGCATGATTCAAACTTTGTCTGACAAAGCTCACCAGATCATGCAAGTGTCAGGGCACAAAAACGTTCAATCCATCAACAGTTATTCCACAATGAATGAAAAACAACACCAAAACATCAACAGACTTCTGTCGTCCAACTGTGATTCCACACCACGTGACACAGGCCTGTCTCTCCCTTGCCTACAAAATGCACCAAAGCCTCAGTCGAATCAGTCCCTATCAGTCATGTCCCAGATGAATTCAGTTTCCCATGATATCCATGCTGTTCATACTCTTTTTTCTGGTCCAATTTACGGTGGAGTATTCAACTTCACTATTTCAAATGATTCTTCTTTCAACCAACCACCTGCACCGAAAAGGCGTATTTTGCCTGTTGTCGACTCGGACTCGGACTAAAGTTGGAGTTATCGTTCCTGACAAGGACACTGACGCGAGCCAAAACTAGGTCAAAGTCAAAATGTTGACAAACGTTAATAATTGTGAACCGTCTTCTTAGAAAAAAGTTCACCATTGCTGCGTTTTATTCTTCTCTTGCAGATTTTCACTGTTGTATCAGTTAACGTTGAAAAAAATTGACAGGTTTTTGCTGTTTTGTATCCAACCACAGCCACCCACTTTCTGTCACGAGTAGATCTAGGCTACACATTTGCGATCTACGACTAAATATTAAATATGCGAGTGTACTCGTTAAAAATAAACTTAATCTTTTCAGGGGTGTGTGGGTAATAAAATCGTCATGAAACGGATTTTGAGAAAAAGGAATTGTGTTGTTTTTCATACCGTTTTCTACAGTACTATATTGGGGCTCGTATGCGATTCCATTAGGCGTGAGCCGTTTGGTTTCCTCTGCGCATTAATACGGATCAGCTGATCACGTTGTAAACACATAACAAGGTGCGGCTTTGAGTTCATAAGTACTGGTTTCTCAGTTCAATTACAGAATGGGTAATAAAAACAATAACCCACAAGGTACGAGTGATTGCGTGAAATATGTCCCTCGAGAAATTAATGTTCAAGTCCCTCGCTAAAGCTCGGGACAGTGAACATTAATTTCACTCGGGACATATTTCACCTAATCACTCGTACCTCGTGGGTTATTCTCTAAAGGTTGGCTGTCTGCCTGTTCTGTACATGATTTAGAAGTGGCCCATGAATAAAGAAATGACTCTGTGCATTGTGTCTGTAAATAAAAACTAATTGAGTCAAAAATTAAATCTTTCTTCTTTTCGTTCAAACATCATTCACACAATCTACTTTGATTTAATATGATTGCATTGTACGTTGTTTAACGCAGCAATCAGTAAAGTTCCAACTATATGGTGGCTTTATGTGTTTGACAGTGATATACAAAGTTGACAAGCATCTGCACAAACCTGGTCCTTCCGGTCAGTCTGGACACCATACTTGCCACCAAACCCCTTGGCAGCGTCTGTCTGGCTAGCGTGCTTGGACAGCTTCTCTTGGTAGTCATGGCCCACAGCAGACTATGGACAAAACAGGGAACAAAATATCATTGAACACACTTTAGGGGTGTACGAGTAGTGATTTAATTCTGCTTTCAAAAATATTGTGTCTGGAATATCTGAGATGTAGTTGGTGTATCACATTGGTGAAGGGTATTTTTTTGTTAGATCTGCTCCAAGGTCAATATTTGGCCCAGTGTCGGAACAAATGGCTGTAGCAATTCCCAAACTGGAATTACAAATTTTCCAGTACATGTTCATATTCATACAGTAAAGAAATGTTATGGCTTTTACAGAAACTTGTATTTGAATAATAACAGTACCACAAAAGAGTGAGAGGCTTAGAATCCTGTTTAGAATCCCAGATAAATCACTGGAAGAATGGATGACATCCTGCAGCATCAAAGGGGAACAACCACAGAGAAGGACAGTGCCTAAGACTAATCCTCTTTATCATAGATCTCCACAACTACACCATCCAGACCATCACTTAACTGTACCTGTTCAATGTTTTTTCGGTGTGACAGGAGAGGACCGTGTATATCCGACCGAGGAATATCTTGATATTCCCAAGAAATATATACCAACAAAGTCAAGGTCAAATTCTGCTCTTTCCATTTCCAACTCAACTCTCAAATTTCCCAGCATACCTTGTCCATCCTGTCTTCCTGCACTCCAAATGATCCACCATATCCGTATGATGCCTTCGGGCCCTTTCTCAAACTCTGCTTTCTTCACAGTTTTGTCATCATGCTGTACCTCCTGTCTCAGTTTCTTCAAGCTGAACAAGACAAAAGAGTTTATAGACTGTTGATGGTATTGTCTACCTTTGTCAACATGGGTGACAGAGTGTGAGAGTGGATACAAATCTACTTGTACAGTCAGGACGCGTTAGTCCGGCCCCCGATAATCCGATTCCCGCCATATCTGAACAGTAACTAGCTGTAACCAGTCTTCTTTACTATGTAAACTCATTAACTGTTGATTCATTAATTCTGTGCTTCACTCTCCGTATCTGAACGTTAATTAGCGGTACCGTATAAGCTAATTACGCTTGGTTTTGCTTCATTAATCCAGCGGTACGTCAAAAAGGTTTGGATAATCCACTTACCTCGTGAGCACCATTGATTAGCGCTGATCTTCACCGGTAAACTTCAATGGTAATTGATAAGTGAGGTGACACTTCTGTGTTGAACATGTCGTTAGTTTGTGATTTTAATCTATCATTAAGTCTCATTGTGCAAACGCAACTGGCACCATCAAAACCTCGTATACGTTCTGCTCTTGTCTTGGTATGTCAAGGGGAAGTAACTCTAATGTAGTGGTGTACATAATGGTTCGTGTCAGTAGTCCATACGTTTCACTATCCGAATGGTTTTGATAAAAAACGTAAGTGTTCGGATTAACGCGGCCTGACTGTAGTAGCAGTGAGTATAGTTTTACACAGATTGGCATTATTCCAGTAACATAACAGCAGAGGACACCAGGAATAGGCTGCACACTTTGTTGTACCACTATGGGGAATCAAACTCGGGACTTCAGCATTATGAGTGAGCACTTAAACCACTAGGCTACCCCACCATAGTATTAATAGTATTAGTAGCAGTAGTAGTCAAACAGGATCATATGCAACATGGGATACATGGTGTTGTGATGTTTCTATTGCCAAGCTGAACGCCATATATCTAAATTTGGGCACGATAGTAAACAAAATCATGAAATGGTCTACTCGGCAAACTTGGTGAATATAAAACACACTATTCAAGTTCAGAATCCCTCTCAACAACAGATTACAGCACATGCGCCTATCTGTTTAACAATTCCCTTCTTACTCACTCCAAGGACTCTTGGTGTCCGGACCCTTCCACCGTCTTTGCACCCCATCTCTGCTCCTGCTCACTTACGTCATTCTGGGGAGAAAATGTCAAACTAAAGATCACATGCATAGTTTTTGTCATTGTTGTTGCCATGGTTTCTGATTATGCAAGAAGTTACCTGACTAGTAAAAGTGACAATGCCAAAGCTTTTCGTAGTCAGCTGATAAGAGTGAATGTAAACCATTACATTGTCACAACAGGTTGCCCTGACATTTCTACAAATAATACCAGATATTATCCAGTCTGATGGACAACAAACACCATATATGCCCATATCTATTAACACAAAGTCTGCATCTATCATTAATACCAACAATGACTCACCACAAAGTCAGGGTCTGTCTCCCAGTCATCATCATCCGCCACATTGACCTGCACATTTTTCCCAGCTGCAGCCTTCCACATGATCTGACAACAGCACAACCAGGACATGATGAAGTTAAAACATACACTACGTGCCCTTGATCTAGCCACACAAAGCCAACAATCCTCAGCTTCTTGTTAATCAAGTTACATTACCTGTGTGTTGCCTTGGAACATTTCATTTTTACTTATATTTCAGTATAATAGATGTAAGGGAACATCATTAGTGAGGGAGTTTGTTTTAATTTAACACTGCTTTGTCTTCTATTTAAGTTATAACGTGTAGTTACATTTAAGCTTGAATTGGGATGGAAGACTAAAGGGAAGCACATATTGCATTCAAACCCAACTTGTTGATCCTAGAACAACAAAGATAAGAGGTACTTTGCAGAGTAAACTCTACATGCACCTCAGCCATGCCTGATGGCAAGGCCGCTCATGCCCAATTGAACACCCTGACAGCAATATTGGTGCATGAATTTACAATGTACATAATTTAGTTAATAGGCAACATTATATGCACCAACACATTTTCCATGCAGGATCTAATTACCGGTCGGCATTGTAATAATAAGGCCAATAAGGCCAAATGATTTAAAATTAATATCAGGTAACAGATAAGTGATCAACATGATTTAAGTTATGGATATATATTGATGCTTTATTGGAATAGATTTTTCTTGGAATGTCTATCAGAGATGAAGAACTGTGCTGTAAACCATTCAATCCACAACGGCAGATTTTTAAGGAAATATTAGGAAATCATTAAAACATGGTGATTTGTTGAGGTGCAACCATACACTGATATTAAAAGCATAATTACTATAATATCAACTTTTAATCACAATTTAGTTGTTGTTAAACAATGCCCTACTTCCACAAGTGAAACCGTATTGTTACCCTAAGGATGATTCACGTGCGATAATCTATGACTTATGAGGAGTGGAAATGTCAGAATTGTGAGTCGGACAAGTGCTTCCTTATTTCCACCATAACAAAGTCCCACGTCCAGAACAACCCTCAAAATTAAAAACAAATTAGTGAAACAGCTACAACAAAATATACGTGTATATAACAGCATAATTAGCAAACAATTACAAGGTTTTGATAAATAAAATGAAGTTTAAATACCGATAAGGCAATGTGTAACCCTCTTTCCGTGCACTTCCTCCTCCCCTTGATTTAACTTCCGGGTTAATCACGTGATCGTGGATCCGAAGCAACGACCGGCTCGGGCATATGATTGGATAAAATGAAACTTTGCGTTTGTCAAGAAAATGAGGATAAGCATTTATATCTTCTTTAACGATCAATGCACAATGTTAATACTTGATATAGTATCAGAAAAGGCGGATGTATAGTGAATGTGGCTCGTCGTCGTGATGTTGGTGACAGTAGTAGTAGTAGTAGTAGTAGTAGTAGTAGTAGTAGTAGTAGTAGTAGTAATAGTAGTAGTAGTAGTAGTAGTAGTAGTAATAGTAGTAATAGAATTTGTAATCATGATCGATGTAATTCTGTTGAATGAAAATTGTCACGTATCAATTGACATTTTTATCAAATGCGAACGTTAGGCTCTTGCAATTGCCTTAGTTTAGTCTGTGCTAGACATGTGCCGTTCCACTTCCAAAAGAATACTAGTAGTTGGCTAATAAAGTTTTGTGTCCCCGCCAGAGGGATGTGAACTCGAAGATTTATTATAACATTTCAAGTGAGAATTGTAATTCCTTAGTAAATCAGTTCGTGGCCAGATATGTACACAACCGTTACAGTGACTCGTCAAATTAATAACATATTTAATAATAAAGTTTTGCTTTCCACAGGGTTGTCAGCGCGAAACTTGAGTAGAAATATGAGTCCGAAATATATATAATGTAGTGTTATCAGTATTACTTTAAGATAGTACAGAAACCGGCAGCAAAAGAAAAAATACACTTGAATATTGTAATTGACCAAAACATTACGTCACCAAGACGTTATGAGACGAACAGTCTCCAAAGCACTGCCAACTTCAGACCCCAAACACAATTGTATTCAAATACATAATCATCAAAAAAGTATTTCTCGTTCATTTCATTTGTAGCCAACATCTAACAAAGGTGTTTAATTTGTTTTGTCCGTCAGTTTATATATATCTTCAGTGAAAAACTGTATATATTAATCACGTTAGACGTTAACAACGATGGTGAAACCAACGACATGGCGCTGATAAACCTCGAAATATAATCCCGGCGTGTGTGTGTGTGCGTACGTGGGTTATTTAGATTATGTCGGCATACCTCATCAGAAGGTATAAAATAGCAGGCCCTGAAGGGTGAGACCCGCTAATTTGTTCGTAAAAGTCGAACATCGACTTGCTCGCATACAGTGCTACAAGGCCGGCCCTGCTTATTCAAGAGTATGATTTTATGTCAAATCAATATTTCAGAGCAAGCTTCATTCGTGCGCTAAAAACGATCTCCCTCGACAAGCCAGGGGGTCTTATGTCTGTTTCAGTGTGGTACGTGCACACAAATATTCTTTATAAAAACCTGGCGGGTTACCATGACACTGATTTCACAAATCCTGAGATAATACGAAAATTACAATTTTGATAATGCATGTATCACTGAAGAATGCGTAGTTTTATGTTTTGTGTGTTATGTTGAATTGAAAAAAACGACTGATGAAAAGTTTTGATAGAAACCATTGCAAAACCGCTTTTATCTTGAGTTATCGGATATGATATCATCACAGACGTCTATTTAGAAGAGTAATCGCAAATTATAGACATATTAATTGATATAACATAAAAGGTCTTTTTGTTCGTTTAAATGCTCAAACAAGGGTGAACTGTTGTAACTTATGAGCCAGCCTTGTCATAAACGATAGAGTCGAACATACACTAGTATGTTATAATTTAAAGCATAGAGAACATTAGATTCAGTTAACTGACAGATTTGCCACATCTGATTTACACTGTAAAATACTGTAAAACGCAATGAAAAGGTTTACATTGTGTATATTAAACAATCAACAATAGCCTCCTACAATTTCAGAGAGAAAAAAGGGGTGGCCAAATGTGATCAAAATGATATGTACAAAACAAATATCTAATTTAAGTTTAACGCCGTGCCCATCAATATTCTAGCTGTTCGACGGCGGCATGTGATGGTCTGCATGGACCAAACAATCCAGTGATTGATATCATCAGCATCGATCTTAGCAGTTGGGATACGATGACACGTGTCAACCAAGTCAGCGAGCCAGACCACCCGATCCGGGCAGTCGCCTCTTACGACAAATGTGGGTTACTTCCAGCCCGAAACTGTCCGATCTCTTTTAAGTATCTGTATATGTTTATGTGAGTGAGTGAGTCGGGTTTTACGCCGCTTTCAGCAATATTCCAGCAACATCACGGCGGGGGACACCAGAAATGGGCTTCACACATTGTACCCATGTGGGGACTCGAACCCAGGTCTTCGGCGTGACGAGCCAACGCTTTAACAACCAAGCTACTCCACCGCCCCGTATAAATGTTTATGTAAGAGATGGGGAATATTTGTTTGAAGCAAAATTCCAAGACTGGCTGAATATAGTGAAATGGACAGGATGTATTGTGTTTATGTTTGCAACCATGGTTACGCCCGAATTTGTTTCAGTGCGATCTGCAAGCTTCATGCCATTGAAAACTTATAGACGGCCATTTTCAGTAACTGCAGGACACAGTATTTTGCGTCGAGTGAAATAAGAAATTAACGTAGATGTTTAAAAAGAAGACTTTAGTTCTCGCTATGGGATACCGTTTATAAAAAGCAATGACGTTGTTCAAGTGGCGTTGCAAAACGAACCTAAACGTATCGGCTGCACAGGAAACCACTTGTCTTGATGTTATCTTTGAACTGAATTTGTTTGCAGATCCGGTAGTCCCATGAGTGACGGAAAGTCGGGGATATGCACATGTCAAGTGGTGCTGTGCAGTCTGTGACAGGCAGGGGACGTCACGGAAGTTCAGTAGCACACTAAGTGCGGACCGTTTGATATCAGTGGGATTTGGGGGTTGAGGGTAAGGAGTACGTGGGTAGAGTGTGCTTTGTTTCATTGGTTGAGATTATTTATATTGTACGTCGTTGAGATTTTTGTGATTGTATATGAGAGCTAGGTTTTTTTTCATATCACGTTTCAAAATTTACCCATGAAAAAACGACACTTTTCTAACTGTTTATTGAAATATAACTGTGTCCATGTAGGTTATTTTAAAACATATAAATGAAAAAGCAGTACAATGTATACATTTATACAGTAGGCCATTTTATACACTAACATGAGTACCAGAGTGAGTTTTGATCGAATGGACAGTAAACTAGTCAACTTGACAGGTTGTACTCACAACTGCTGGAGGAATGTTATTTTCAATTATAAAAATTGCGGATGATGGACATAAACAAAACAGGTTCTCATGTAAACTCAAAACAAAACAAACGGTACCATACTGATAATCGAACTATTCGGTCCAAACCCAGAATTGTATATAAAATAATTGAGAATCAATAACCCAAACACAACCAAACCAACCCGACACAACCCACACATAACCCAAATTATACGACCAAACCAACTCGACACAACCCACACATAACCCAAATACGACCAACCCACACATAACCCAAACCAACCCGACACAACCCAAACACAACCAAACCAACCCGACACAGCCCAAACCAACCCGACACAACCCAAACACAACCAAACCAACCCGACACAACCCAAACACAACCAAACCAAACCAACCCGACACAACCCAAACCAAACCAACGAGACACAACCCACACATAACCCAAACACAACACAACCAACCCGACACAGCCCAGACATAACCCAAACACAACCCACACATAACCTAAACCAACCCGACACAAGCCACACATAACCCAAATACGACCAAACCAATTTGGCGAGTAATGAGCCAAGTGAGTGGAGCTTGAGACTGAAGTGAAACGTGCGCTGGCCGGCCAAGACCCTACACAGATAGGGGTATCAAAGGACCAATGTACAGTATATTCACACCAAACCGTAGGACAGTGACATATACGTGAGAGAACACATCGTTAGTATGATATTTCAAGGAACAACGCATGACCAGGTCGCATGGAGTTTGGCTGAATGACAATCGTCACGCCGAGGGTCCAGCCGAAATGTCAGTCACTGGACATTAGGGCTGGGACGGGTAACCCGGATACCCGGGACGGGTGGATAAAGAGCTGCACCCGGGTACCCATCACATTACGCGGACCCGCTGTGGTCAACTTGTTTTACATGACGTTGTCTACTTGTAAGCTTAATGGCATACACTTTTTATTCGTACCTTCAATTGTATTTTGCCTGTAGGTTGTCGGAACGGCAGTTGTTTGTAGCTCCTGGTTTGTTACGGAGAGATGTTCGTTGTCCAGATGTTTCCACATCGATGACGTACCCCCTCCTTTGTGACTTAGCTGCACTGAGCACAAAATGCATTTTCTCTTTGTGCCTGATGCGACGGATTCTTAATCTCGGCAATGACTGAATTTATTGAAGGGGAATAACTCGCAATTTATATATAGTGTTATAACAGGTACCCTGGTCGGGTTGGGTAATAGGGGCTCGGATACCCGGGTGGGAAATTTGGACCCGTCCCAGCACTACTGGACATTCACCGAACACCATGAGTCGCTGCTGCATCACTCGCCAAGTCAAGTTTTCACCATTAGTCGAGTCAAGTCGTCACCATTAGCCGAGTCAAGTCGTCACTATTAACCGAGTCAAGTCGTCACCATTAGTCGAGTCAAGTCGTCACCATTAGTCGAGTCAAGATGTCACCATTAGTCAAGTTGTCACCATTACCCGAGTCAAGTCGTCACCATTAGTCGAGTCAAGATGTCACCATTAGTCAAGTTTTCACCATTACCCGAGTCAAGTTGTCACCATGAACCGAGTCAAATCTTCATCATTAGCCAAGTCAAGTAGTCACCATTAGCCTAACCAAGTCGTCACCATTAGTCGAGTCAAGTCGTCACCATTAGTCGAGTCAAGTCGTCACCATTAGTCGAGTCAAGATGTCACCATTAGTCAAGTCGTCACCATTACCCGAGTCAAGTTGTCACCATGAACCGAGTCAAATCTTCATCATTAGCCAAGTCAAGTAGTCACCATTAGCCTAACTAAGTCGTCATCATTAGCCAAGTCAAGTAGTCACCATTAGCCTAACCAAGTCGTCACCATTAGCCGCGTCAGGTCGTCATCATTAGCCAAGTCAAACCTTCATCATTAGCCGAGTCAAACCTTCACCATTAGCCGAATCAGGTCGTCACTATTGGCCGAGTTAAGTCGCCAAGTCAACGCGACACCATTCTCCAAATCAAGACAGACCAATCGAGTTTGGAGGAAAGCATCACTGCATTAACAGTGTTGCATTGTCCAATCCCTCCACCCCGGTGTATTGCCGTTCTTGCAACTGAATCCCGTTTCATCAAGATAACACATATGGCCCCAAACACCATCTCGCCTTGGTTCCCATAATCACCAGACTTACCCACATATAAAGCACTTGTGAGATGACCTTGACCGACAAATTAGAGCACGGCCAGGTTGCCCTTGCAACAATAATCAGTCAGCACAATGCTCTCAGAAATGAATGGCTTCGAGCTCCATTTCTTGTGATCAGAAGTCTTGTGCCTGTTGTCTGCCTGTCATCGTGGCGAGCAGCGATGCCCGTGGCGGGTGTACACGATAATGTCTGAAAAGTGTGACATTCTGAACGATTAAATGAAGTAACATAGATTTCAATCTCGATGTTTGACCAGTTTTAATACTGAAAAAGTGACAGTCATCTTCCAAATTGTGGACACAATACCTTCATCTTTGTTTTCATTTACGACATAACTTGTTATGGTGTTATGAATAGTAGCTTCCATACGATAAAATATGGCGTCTGGTTTTAGCAACCAACAGTGTTGGTTGGAAACATTTCTCTATTTAATTTAGGGGCGGTGGGTTAGTCTAGTGGTTAAAGCGTTCGCTCGTCACGCCGATGACCCTGGTTCGATTCCTCACACTGGTACAACGTTCGAAATTAACGTCGGTCCTTAGTCTCGAAGCCGACTGAAAACCAACCACAACTTTTGTTTTCTGCAGGTCCTTATGGCCGACAGATTTTTCATTTCCAATAACTAAGAGCTGTATTTCAATATTAAAATATAGGGCCTACACATTCTGATCAGGACCCACACTTTTTTATGCTTCTGGGTCGTTAGAACCTGCAAGTTTTCAGGGTTAAGGGCAAACACTGCATGGCTACTATGTAAGAAGCCCATGTCTGTTGTCCCCTGCCATGATATTGCTGGAATACTGCTAAAACCACTCTATTATTCACTCACTCTATTACAGAAATTGCAATATCTTTATTCAGGTATATGTTTCCATTGTATTTTTAACTGAAAACTAATAGGAATTTCACTCTACAGTCAACAACCCGTTCAGTCATTTAACAGCTGGACAAGGAAGTTAATAGCCTTTTCCATGGATACAAGTAGTGATTTTTACGACGTGGCATCTTATAATGGAGGCTTTGAATTCCATATTGATAAATATGGGTTAATTACATGCATGCTGTCTCGCATGGTTATGTCTTGGAGTGGGGCAAACATTATGGCTTTGCTCACGAAATAGCTTGTGGTGATGAGTTAGTTTTAGCTTTTTACGCCACTTTTAGCAATATTCCAGCAATATCACCAGAAATGGGCTGCACACATTGTACCCATGTGGAGAATCGAACCTGGGTTTTCGGCGTGACGAGCGACCGCTTTAACCACTGGACTACCCCACCGTCCCTGATTTCAAGCAAAAGAGGCAGAGGTTACAATTTACGCACAATTATGAGCTGTGTTGTTTTTAAAGCTGCTCCCTGTTTCCTGTCCTGCATTGAAACAAATGGTTTATACCTAAGGTTTGTGCACTGTTAATTGCGACCTAGTAAACATACTACTTAATTCTGCAATCGGAAATGGAAATTTGGCGCACGTTCTGATATAACCTGCATTCGATGTTTGCGTTTTATTAATAACTAAACACTGAACTTGCAAAACTATATTTATAATTACGGGCCAGGATCATGCATAATATTATCCTCATTCGTTCATCGTCTAAACTATTAAGGATAAGGTACACGTGATATCCGCAGCTATAGGGTCACTTGCCTAACTACACTAGCTATTAGTATAGTTTTACAGTTGGAATATATAACCAAAGAATGTGTTAATGTCATGCGTCATGGGCTTGAAACGATGAACAGACACCAGGACCCTATCCATTCTGACCACTGTATACTATTTCATCATTAAATATCTGTCACAGAAGGAACGTTGCCAATGTGTGTCTGATAGAGGATATATGTCTGGCATATTCTTGACGATAAATGATAATAGTGACAATATCATTATAGCTCCATGTTATTTAAAATGTTTTATTGCAGAATATGCTAATAACAATAAACGCTTTTCCAACATACTGAAACGTTGACAAAATAATGAGAGTGAAGTGGAACTTTCTGAAGGTTCTAAGCACAGCTTACTGCAGATATATACAACACATGGTTTGTTTTTTTCATGTGGAAAAATGTTCTATTCAATGTCCGACCTCATGAGTCTATCATAGAGAATCTGAGAGAAACATACACAACACAGCTGTTAGTCCAGATGTTGTGGCAAGTCTAGATTACCACTGTTTCAGTTTCTGAAAATGAAGAAAGTCCCTGGGTTCCTTCTCATTATATTTTATGAATATAATTTAGAAACATTTTCTTTCTGTAAAATATATTCGTTTCAGAGACTAAAATTAGTCTACATCCTCGACTCTATAGGGGGCGGTTGGTTAGCCCAGTGTTTTTAAAGGATTTGCTCGTCACGTCCCTGTGATTTTTTTCCGGGTCCAATTCCCCACATGCATGGGTTCGATATGCCCATGTCTGGTGTTCCCCGCTCTGATATTGATGGAGTATTGCTAAAAGCGGCGTAAAACCATTCTCACTCACTCCACTCTACAGTGATCTACACAGGTCATTGGCGGTGCAATAACAAAGACGCCTGAAATCTGTGTACAGCCACGATGTTGTAAAACTAGCAAAGCGCCGTTGGTGATTAGGAATCTCGCGTGACTGAAAAAACATTAATTAGATATGTGTAAACCGTAACAGGGGTCACAGGGTCACACGGGGCTATCACATCCACTGATTACCTCTCATCAGGTCCACCGAGCGGAACTAAGTAGTGGCGTTCCACGCTTCTTGCAATCAGGAAGAACTTTCGACTCAACCGAGTCCCGGCGTCGTTTTTTATGCGTGTACCACATCGCCTTTGATAATTTTATTGCCACAGACAACTCGTGCTCTTCATCAAGGCTCGAACCGAAATCCATTTCCTGATAGTAATTTAAACTAGTCTAATTAATTAAATTGCATCCCTGTTAGTTTTTACATTGACTTTTTGATGGTTGGGGTATGTTTTATAGGCGAGTTACCAATAAGTTACTTTTCATTCCTTTTTTTCACTTTTGGCTGTAAAATTGATTCAAAATCAATGGCAGAATTTTTGTTTTATCCAAACTCAAGCGTATATGTTCACCGACCACCACAACAATAAAAATAATGTCCCGGAGGGAAGGATTAGCCTTGAACGGTTGTCTTCTAACAACTTTCAGGTTTCCCCATAATTTTTAAATAATAACATCCCGGTTATCTTTCACACTAACAGAAAAAAACAGTCAAGAAGTACAAGGGTGTTCAGGTGATGGTTATCTAACATATTTTGACTCCATGCATTATGTACATGTTGAACATACCATTTATTCATATATAATTCCAACTTCTGAAAATACCGCCATATATTTTCTGTCTCTTTCTAATTCTGCTGGTAAACATTATTTTCATATTTCTGTATAAAACCTTATTCTAAATATATATTACGAAAAATACTGAGTTATCTTCCTTGAGATTTGTAATGGAAAATTACTGAATCTAAAAATATTAAAAACATGTGTCCTGTAAACTGCAGACGTCTTATCATTGGAGACATCCTGACCTTTGGCAGACAGAGTTATCGTACTTGATAAGTGATCTTTTTTCTCTAAGGGGATCGTTTTATGCAGGAATTGTAACATTTGTTTTCATTGGTTATGTTTTTTAGCAGTGGGCCAATCACATTCCTCGTTAGGAAAACGCACCTGTCTGCTGCAGGGATCGAGGATGGCAGTCTGGGAAGTGAGCTGTCTAGTGGAGTTGCTCTCAGCCCAGTCTTTCACACTTCAGTGATGATAGCTGGGATTTGACAAGATGGTTGTGTTTTCTCTAACCCTAATTAGGCAGTAAGTAATCGTTAGTAAGTCAGTTGAGCGCAGCGATTGCGCAGAATTCGATTTCTTCAACGAGTTGTTGAATGCTTGAAAATCGGGCACAGTGACCCCCCGATGGTACTCATTGATTTGTCGGTGTCTCGCCTGTGGTGAACATGTCTAGACAGTTTAGCAGGAAATGCACTTAAAGTGCTGTTTGTTTCCTTATGCATGTGTAGTTGCGGCGCTTGAGCCCTCGACAATACCGTTATAATGTATAATTGACCAGTTGAACGCTTTAAACGCCTCCCTGTCGACTGGAGTTTACTTTGAAATTGAGTATCATACAAATTTTAATTAGGTCGTGATAACATTTCGTTGCTTGTAAATGTCGATATGGTTGACATTGTGTTTTGTAAATTTGTATTGATGAATTATTAGGACTATTTGTTGATAAGTGTTGATGTAGATCAAGGTAGGATATATGTAGGTTTGTGAAGGAAGGAGATATATCTAGGCCAATCATCTCATAATATGCATTCAGTTTTAACTTGACAGTTATTGTTGCTGTATGTCTGTGTCACCTTGACAATTTTGAACACATTACGAATCACATCAATTATGTGTCTAGCCGTCTGACATAGACTGGGGATGTGGACACAACTGCTAATTACGCAGGTGTATTTTCTACAGTCCTTATGTTCTTGGGCAATAATCTGTCCTCGGTAACATTCAGTAAGGACTCTATCGGTGTTTCAAATAAATAGTGTCCGTCACATGTGTTACTATTCATTAAGGGTTACGCACCATAAATTCTCAACAATTTACTCTGATAACTGAGATACTACTATTTATAACTTGTTGATGTCATCTTCCGAAGACGTTGTTGATTTCCATTATTATGTGAACTATACAGAGAGTGAACTTCACTGAACCTTATTACTAGACATGAGATTAGTTGCAACATTAAAAGTGAATTTCAGCTGTCATCAGTGCTTCAAGTGATTATTTTACTAGTGCATGATGTAAAGTGGGAGACTTGGTATAGATTTTCTATTATAATAATTATTTTGTGTCTGAGATTCATGTGAATCCACCATCAGTTAATTTAAGCAGCATCATATTTGCCTTTTCATGTATAATTTTGTTAACAATTTTCTGGACCGCCTCCGTGGTGTAGTGGATAGAGCGTCCACCCAGAGAGCAGAAGGTCGCGGGTTCGATCCCCGACCGCGTCATACCAAAAGATGTTAAAATATGGTACTCGTTGGTCCCTGCCTGGCGCTCGGCATTAATGGGTACAACAAGGACTGGTCTGCTCGGAGTCAGTATAATGTGTCTGAGTGGGGTATTTATGCTTCACTGCGGCATGGTATCGCAGTGGGCTAGCACTATAAAAAAACAGCTTTAGTCTGGGCTAGTACAAGCAGCCGCACATACACATGCATGCACATCGTCATATGAGCGAAATGTTCTCAAGCACGACGTTAAACCGAATTTCACCTAACAGTTTTCTTTTTTGCTTCAATTGACAGGGATTCCCCTTGGACTATGTTTTTTTTATCTCTAATACATTTTTTCGGCCAAAGGCATTAACTGGCAGTCATAGGGAGATCACTGTACAATTGATAAAAAACAAACAGTACTAAGTATGTGTTTTTTCTTATGCAGATTTTATGGACTGGGATTTCCAAATTTAAATCAAAGCTTAGTGACTGAGTAATGAAAGTCTGACATGGACTGTTCAAACCTTTATTGTATTGCTTATCAGAACAGAATTATCTGATAACTCTGAATTCTCCAAACCCTGTTGTGTGTCTAATGGAACTTGCAGTGGATACTATTTACATCAGTTCAGAAGTTTTATGGGGGCATAGGTTTGTCAGTTGTCTGAGGTGTTGCAAATCCCTGTGCAGAGTTATGTCCCTTGAGCACTCCAGAAACCAGTGATTGTGGGTTTGTAATTAGTGGTGTGACGATTCATCGATACGCATCGATCCATGGGCCGCCGATACAGTAAATCGATACAAAGTTTTTACATTGTCGTATATCCCGATACGATACTTCAAGTGGCCCACGATACATCGATGTTTAACTTTGAACATTGCCGAATCGCGATATCTGTCAAGAAAAAAGACTTACTTTTGTTTGATGATTAAAATATATGCTCACTTATTTTCACTTCATAAGTACACGTTTTCTCTGAAATTCATGTGTCAAGAACTGTGTCAGACATAGTGCTCACATGTTGTCAACATTCACAAAGTCGGTGTATAAACCTAATTATCTCGTTTCCGAATGAACATTGAAAAACACTGGTGGAATTTGACGAAATACTTTAAAATGGTTTTGTTTTGATCTTAAGGTGTTTTATATTTGGTGTGAGTTAAAGATTCTAGTATCGTGATACATATCGTATCGCCACCCTTATATCGGGAGTCATATCGGATCGCAGCATCAGTGAACAATACTTTTGCAATTCATCGTCGTGACTAAAATGTTAGCATCATGATGTATTGTATCGCAGGTTGTATGCCAATCCCAGCACTATTTGTAATTGGTTTCCCCCTATTACATTGTTAGGTTTGTCAGCACTATTTGTAATTGGTTTCCCCCTATTACATTGTTAGGTTTGTCAGTACCACACACTATGGGTTTCTCTTGGTGATTAAGGTCTAAGAGCTGCATCACTCATGGATTTCCTGCCATATCAATCTGACATGCTGTGATATAACAGGAATAGTGTTGAAAGCTGCATTTAACACAACTCACTGAAGTTTCATGTACTACAAATGTGTGCATCTGGTAAAACCCTAAATTGACAATGCCAACCTGATCACCAGTGACCTCACAGAAGACATGATAAAAATGTGTCATTCTTCAGCAAACCTACACTCCTGTCATGTAAATCATTGTCATTGTTCCATTTCTGGTGTCTCCTGCTGTGATATTGCTGGAATATTGCTTAAAACGATGTAAAACTAACTCACTCACTCAGTTATTGTCATTGTTTTGTCTTTGTGGACATGAGTGGGAATAGTTGTGAAATGCAGTCAGTACTTAAGCAAGGGCCTCTTTAGTAGAAATGATTAAAGTTATGTCAAATGTATCCATGCTATCTTTGTTCATGTATTGATATATATGATAGTTACTCAAATTGACAGGAAGTGCCACTTCTTGAGTCTTAGTGAAAAGTATTGTTTAAAAATGTGCCCTTAAATTTGAACTTTGTAACTTTCCTCATTGTTTTGCATTTTTATCATACAAAATTTTGAAAATTGTAAAAATGTTATCCAATGTTGATCTTAACCCGTGTGAATCTAAAATAAAAATTTCAGTTGTTTAATTAAAAGTTCACAGACCAGACTGACAATGCTTCTGCTTTATAGCATAGTGCCCCTGTGAACAGACAGGCTGGAAATATGATATACTGAGGTGACATGGGGTTTAATGTTGTACTTAAGATATTTCGCTCATATGATGAAGAGCATGCGTGTGTATGTGTGGCTGCTTGATTTATAGTGCTAGCTCACTGAGATACCATGCCTCAGATAAGCATGATTACCCCACTCAGACACATTATATACTGACTCCGAGCCGACCAGTCCTTGTTGTACCCATTAATGCCGAGCGCCAGGCAAGGACCAACAAGTACCATATTTTAACGTCTTTTGGTATGACGTGGCTGGGGATCGAACCCGCGACCTTCCACTGTCCGGGTGGATGCTCTAACAACTACACTATGGAGGCGGTCAAGTCAATAAGAAGAAAAAGTGTTTAGGCCTGAAAAAAAAAATGTTGTGGTTCCGATTCAATTACACATTGATAATTGTGTTATTAGTTTGTATTTTACTTCTAAAAAAAATGTAAGAAAAAACCCAACAATCCTACCTACCTACCCTAAATTTCAGAGAGGCGAAATCGTAACCACAATAATGTTTTTATTTGGCCTTAGAAGTGTTGAAAGTAAACATTTATGATAAAAAGCACAATTTTCAAAGTTTTTCTCAAAGGAGGAAAACTTTCCTTTGCTACGATCCAGAGGCAGTTAACAAATTACTATAACATAACAAAAGCCATAGCTTACTCTAACTGTGATTACAACAAATTTGTTAAATTTTGGTCCAGTTGCCATAAACTGTTTGTTTGAACCATTCTATTCAATTATTCTTTTAGATGAAACTTTGTTTATCGATGTATGACATTGGTCCAGTTACCATAAACTGGTTGTTTGAACCATTCTATTCAATTACCATTTTCGATGAAACTTTGTATATCGATGTATGACATTGGTCCAGTTGCCACAAGCGGTTTGTTTATGAACCATTCTATTCAATTACCCTTTACAATGAAACTGCTTCTCAATGAATGACATTGGTCCAGTTGCCATAAGCTGGTTGTTTGAACCATTCTATTCAATTACCCTTTACGATGAAACTGTTTCTCGATGTATGACATTGGACAAGTTGCCATAAGCAGTTTGGTTTCAATGAAACATATGTTAAATGACATATTATGACATATATGATTTGCTGTACAACAAAAAAAGTGGAATAAAAAACAAAAAGCAACAACAACAAAACATTTATGATTTAAATACCATAGGGAAAGATCTCAATGTACCAGGACCTTCCCTTATTTCAGACACTATAGACTTTCATGTTAAATATCTTATGAGCAGATGCAGGCCTACCAAAGAAAACTTTCCCACTGTGCAGAAAAGCCAACATTAATGGTGGAAATAGCAACATAAACATATTACCTCGCTACTGAAACAGTAAAAACAGCAACGAAAGACTATGAAACTGCAACATTTTTGTATCGGGGAACTTTGACTTCTACTGCGCATGCGCATTACGATCTGCGCTTCTATTAAATTTCCGAGCAACCTTGAATTGCCTTGCGTAGAAAAAGCATTAAATATAATTGCTGTCAATCATTTCATACGAATGGAAAGTAAACTAAACAAGTGTGCACACAAGTATGATGATGATAAATGCCTAATAACACAACAGAAATACTTTAAAAAGGGAATGTAACTTTTGTCCAAGCTGGAAAATGTCAAAATGCGGTGGAGACTTCCTCTTCCATGTGTGCATGCGCAAAATCGAAGTTGCAGGCTCCTCGTTTTTTTATCCAGTTTCATCCATTTACCGTTTTTAGTGTTTCAGTAGCGAGTTATTATGTTTATGTTGCTATTTCCATGATTTATGTGGGTTTTTCTGCACAGTGGGAAAGTTTTCTTCGGTAGGCCTGAGATGTCAACTAGTTGAAGTGAGTCAATCATTGAATGTTACAGCATTGCTGGTGTATAATTAATGAAATGTTAGCTAGTGCAATATTCCCTGTAAAATATATGGATATGTAGATATATGGCTTTAATAGTATAGCAGTATAAATTAACATTTAATGCATTGAAATATTGTGAAAGGTTATGCAGTGTAGCACAAAGGGAACAGCTAAAGCGAAGTAAATGAAATAGTTAGTTTGTTTATTTGGAATATTGTGAGGTACTCAACATCTGTTACCACCTTAGCCACCAACAGAGTAGGTCATATTGACCCTATGCTTGTTTGACAAGTTTGTTATCAGTATATTCTCATTAAAATCCGATATTTAAGGGTTAGGACACCTCTATCGAGAGCTGTGTGACAACCCTAAGCGTGATCTGACTGGCGAATCTCAGCGAGGGGTACAAGGTTTCTTGAGCAAATTAGATTTCTAAAACAATAAGCCTTTTCTTGTTCCAGCCTTGGTTTGGAAATTGAAATCGTAGGAAAATAAATATCAAAAACCACAAATATACCCTTGTCAATACATCATATTTGGGATATAGATAAAAGTGTATACCATGGTTTCAAGAAACAGGATGTATAGAATATCCACAATGAAATAGTGTGACTTTATCCTCCATGTATAATCATTTTCAAGATAAAATTCAGAAATATGATATGTAAGCCTGAATTTTTGCTTATCGTACCAATGGAGAATTTTAAAGCCTTGCATGGTGAAATATCTTATTATTATGAATTTAATCATCACAAGAATTTGAGGAAGTACCTTCCATATTCTTTGTCAGCCATATCGACCAAAATCTCCATGTCCATGATCAAGGTTATAGAGTCATTTCTTTTAAAAATGGGAATTTGGAAAATGTGAAGTCAGTGGTAGGGTTCAACATATGTTCTGTTTTTGCGAAACATGGTTGACACGTCATATCCCAATTACATAGGTCAATGCTCTTGCTGTTGATCATTGGATTGTCTGGCCCAGACTCGATTATTGACAGACCACCGCCATATAGCTGAATATTGCTGAGTGTTGATCATTGGATTGTCTGGCCCAGACTCGATTATTGACAGACCACCGCCATATAGCTGAATATTGCTAAGTGTTGATCATTGGATTGTCTGGCCCAGACTCGATTATTGACAGACCACTGCCATATAGCTGAATATTGCTGAGTGTTGATCATTGGATTGTCTGGCCCAGACTCGATTATTGACAGACCACCGCCATATAGCTGAATATTGCTGAGTGTTGATCATTGGATTGTCTGGCCCAGACTCGATTATTGACAGACCACCGCCATATAGCTGAATATTGCTGAGTGTTGATCATTGGATTGTCTGGCCCAGACTCGATTATTGACAGACCACCGCCATATAGCTGAATATTGCTGAGTGTGGCATTACACAACAAACAAACACTGTGTTTGCGAAAAAGTTTGACTTTGGTTTGATCTCTGCCCTTTGGACCACATCCTTAATTTCTCTCCAAAAGCATTTCCTCAGACTGGAGATATCCTGCTCTTAGCATCACTATAGCTGAACTAAGGCAGTGTATGAAATAAGCCAAAAATCCAGCCAGACATCAGGGCTACTAACTACAAAATGTTACCAACCCAAAATGGATTTAACCAGACCAAATATGGTGAATTTACTCAGATGTATGGAACATCTAAAAAATTACCAGACCATCAGCATGGCTAGCTGTAAATTTAGACAGTCCGTCAGAAATCTAGACCGTCTTGGGCGGTCGGACGTGCCTTATTTCATACACTGACTAAGGATGCATGTTCAGATAGAATGATGACATCATTCCAATTTCCAATGTGGCTACCACAGCCACCATATTGAAAATACTTTTTATGGTCACTAGTCATTCATTTTCGTTTCAAATGTCATGAAATGTTGAATATGTGTAGTTCGTAGTGGGACTGTATATGTATGTATATTTAATATATTTTCTTTATTATGTGATATGAATTCAGCCTGCCAGACCACCCAATAAACTTAGTCACCTCTTAGGACAGGCATTGGCTGCTTGTGACCTACCGGTAGCAGGGCTCCAGATAATTTTTCAACATCAGGAGTATGTACTCCTTATTCTTTTATTATAGGAGTACTGGAAAAACTTGAAAGAGTACATTTGGAGTACTGCATGGAATTTAATAGTGTATCAGTAACCTTGTGTTTCGTTTCATATATGCGCCACAACATTGCTAGTCTTGTGTAAACAGGTCAATAAACAATAAAACAATACTTTTCAGATAAATACGTCTGTAAATGATTGTGCATATTTTTTATCCGTACATACGCCGATACGACCTTTATCTGGAGCCCTGCGGTAGGTTCTCATCTCCTAAAGCCCCAAGGGTTTGTGACTTAACAGAATTTTATTGGACACAGGTTACAGGAAAATGGCATATTCGCAGACTGACTCCATTTTTGGTACAGAAGTCAGGTATTGATATCAGTATCAGATCTTTTTGTATCGTATTAGTTTCATGAATCAGTGGCTTCACATTAGATGTCTCTTCATAACCTGTTAGTTTTGGTTCCTGTGGGTCATTACATCACCAGGTAGTTTCATGTTCCTCTGTCATTTTGTGTCTGCTTTTTCTATCATAAGATAATGTGGTTCCGAATCTGTTCTTCGTGCAAGAGGAATATCTGTTGCCACTGTCAGTGTTGACCTTGTTGGTTACAGTTTTAGTAGAATGTATATAAAAAGAATTTCTTATTAGCATGATTCGTAACCATGGTAATCTGAATAATGTTTTTTTTTCTTTTTTGGAAGTGGATACTTTCTTTAACTTGTTAACAATGAACTCAGCTCCAGTCTGTTATATATTCGTCTTCAGCAACCCATGCTTGCCACAAAAGGCGACTATGCTTGTCGTAAGAGGTGACTAACGGGATCGGGTGGTCACAGACTCGCTGACTTGGTTGACACATGTCATCGGTTCCCAGTTGTGCAGATCGATGCTCATGCTGTTGATCACTGGATTGTCTGGTCCAGACTCGATTATTTACAGACCGCCGTCATATAGCTGGAATATTGCTGAGTGTGGCGTAAAACTAAACTCACTCACTCACTGTTATATATTCCTAGTAAAGCAGTAATTTGAATACTTGTATATGACAAAACAGGTTATGTAATTACATAGAACAATCAGGAATGCTTATTATAATTTCTTTGGAAAGTTATCGATTGCGATGCAGCTCAGGGAACTATACATGTCATGAAGTCAAGGAGGGCATCAGGTGCCCCAGCGATTACTGGTCCTGCTTTCTCTATTCAGAGAGGTTGTAACCTAATGCAACCGCCTCCGTGGTGTAGTGGTTAGAGTGTGCGCCTAGAGAGCAGAAGGTCGCGGGTTCATTCCCTGGCTGCGTCATACCAAAAGGCATTGAAATACGGTACTTTTTGCTCCCTGTCTGACGCCCGGCATTAATGGGTACAAGAAGGACTGGTCGGCTCGGAGTCCGTATAATGTCTGAGTGGGGTATTCATGCTTAACTGTGGCATGGTATCTCAGTGAGCTAGCACAATAAATGGAGCTTTAGTCTGGGCTAGTACAAGCACCCACACATACACACGCATGCATGTCGTCATTTGAGCGAAATACTCTTTAAGTATGTAGTTAATCCCAATTTCTAACCTACCTAGGCGTAAATCATGCTTTTTCTGGTCATCATATCAAGCCAGTCAAAACACATGTCTGTGTATTTTAAAATTGTGCAGTTTACAGAAGAAGATTTATGCTTTTTTGGATGGTTGAATTTTATATATGTTAGTATCCAAATGTTGTAAGTTCGACTAAAGTTAGGGGCGGTGGGGTAGCCTAGTGGTTAAAGCATTGGCTCGTCACACCGATTTCCCAGGTTTGAATCCCCACATGGGCACAATGTGTGAAGCCCATTTCTGGTGTCCCCCACCGTGATATTGCTGGAATATTGCTAAAAGCGGCGTAAAACTAAACTCAGTCAGTCAGTCAGTCAGTCGACTAAAGTTATGAATTTTGTACCCAACTTATTTGGCATGTCTCTTCATTCTCATTCGTCAGAGTTGATCCTCACAATAGTGAGATAATGATATCATGTATAACAATGAAGGAAATATTGGGAACATGCAGTGACATCTGTAAACAGACACACGATACAGGTAACACACAAATAAACATTAAATATGATGCTGTGTGCCAATATCAACTTATGATACATGATAGCCATATTGAAACTAATGTATTGATGTGTTATGGTCCCAAACTACCGGTTAGGCTTAATTATGCAACTTTTTTAAGTTGTTATGGAAAGTTTCATTTGAAAAACAAGAACAAATGCTTACAATTGTGATAAACAAATATGTAGTCCCAGTTGACATCTCGTTCAGTTTGCCGACATGTTTTGTAAACTTATGACACATGGTTATAGTTTGATTGATGGATGTGAGGTTGTTGATTCATATTTTGGTATTTACAGTGTTTAACTTGTTTACAATATGTGCTTGTGTCTGGAACAGCATCAACAGCATTGTTTAGCGTAGTTACAGGGTATTTGTTACAGAGACAAAAGTAGGGCATTTTATTGTTATATTTTGCTATAGACAAATTAGGGCATTTCAGGATTTTTGAGTAGGACATCCTTCCTATTGTATTTCCAATAGAAATATGTAGGACTCAGTCACTCTTCAGATGATGATTGTTTAATGCAGGGATTTATCCAGAAATCTTAACTAAGGCCCCAAAACAATGTTTTAAAGTTCATGTTTTCGAAAGTTCAGGGGAAAGCCAACATGTATATTAGGATGCTTTTGATTCCATTTTTGGAATTTTTAATGACATATGCCTCAGACTCTGGGCCAAATGTTGGTCTCTATGCAGATGAAGAATGACATCCCTGTAATGTCACAGAAATTAGATCTGACAACCAAATGCACAAAAACAGGATTATTCTGTGGGAGATGTTATGTTAGGTGATTGCTATGGACAGTAGTTTGATCTCATAACGTGTGATATCTTTTGTAGTGTTTGGTGGAGAAAGGTGGATGATCATTGTTAATTTTGTGACCTTTTATTTTTCAGTGGTGAAACTTTGGCAAATCGTGAAAACATCATTCAAGGTAAGATTTATCATACTGCAAACTGCTTACAATCACCAAGAGAGTAAGGTGGACAGACAACCCACCTGATTGAACGTCTTACAGTCTGCTACTTCAGTCTGAAGTCTAAATCTTGTTAAGTTCTGTTTTGCCTAATAGTGAGTGAGTCGACCCATGTAGACTGGGTTCGAGTGAGTGAGTGAGTTTAGTATTTTTTAAGCCACTTTGAGCAATATTCCAGCAATATCATGGGAGTGGGGGACATCAGAAATTGGCTTCACACATTGTACCCATGTGATGAATCGAACCCGGGTCTTCAACTTGACGGGCTGAACGTTTTAACCACTAGGCTACCGCCCTCCTGGGTTCAAATTGATCTTCAGCAAACCATGCTTGTCGTAAGAGGCAACAAATGGGATTGGGTGGTCAAGCTCGCTGACTTGGTTCACAAGTGTCATCATATCCCAATTGCATAGATTCATGCTATTGATCACTTTGTCTGGTCCAGACTTCATTATTTATAGACCACCACCAGTGATAACCATGTACAGGTTGTTCAGGAGTTATAAATCCCACCTGAAACATGTCTGTCTAGTTTTTGTTGTGTACACACCCTGTCCTAAAATAGCAACTTATTTACGGAACATATGCATAGTGAGTAGACGACAATGGCCAACCCATTGAGTTTATCACAGCTGGGAACAGGTGTCAGTAAATTCATAATTAACATTTACAAAACATGATGTTGCCATGTGGGGATTGAATGGAGGTCTTCAGCAAAATGAGTCTTAATTAACAATTGCAAAAACATTATCTTGGCATGTAGGGCAATCAAACTCCGGTCTTCAGCATGGCAAGCTATAATTATCCCTGCAGAATGCGTTATTATTTTGGGCTCTGTCCATGCGTCTGTGCGAATTCGTCTTTTCCTGAGCAGACCCTAGAAAATGTTAAATATTTCTTTGCGAAAATTTGCACATAGGTAGGTCTGGTGGTGAACTGTTGCCTTTTGGTAGTTTTGGATTTCTCAATATGATATTTTTTGTGTTTCCATAGTTTCCATCTGTATGTTTTCGTTAGATCAATGTGAAGAACAATGTTTATATGTCTGGATCTATGTGTACATGATGATAATATTTGCCATAACTAGTTGACATATTCATGAAGAGTATTTTACCATTGCGGGGGATATTGATGACTTTGTCTTTTTGTTAACATTGCCCCAAACATGATCTTGCCACTTGGAGAATCGAACCCAGGTCTTCAGTATTACACGCCATAATTAACATTTACAAAAAACATGATCTTGCCATGGGAGGTGAACAAAACCCAGGTCTTCAGCATGATGAGAAAACACTTTAAACACTAGGCTACCCCACCACCCTCACGGATGTGGGACTCAGGACTTGGCTGCCATTTGTCATCTTTTGCATCCCTTGATTTTTCTTTAAAACATTTTACATCACCCCTATATTCTTTAGTTTTTGGCAAACAGTCGGATATATTTGTCTATGTTGATGTAAGTCATACGATTGTTTATGCAAGACAAGAGCCAATCAAATGTCTTGTTTTATGTGTTTGATACAAACCTCTTTACAACATTATTTCATTACACACAATGAATATTGAGCTTCTTGCTGATCATTAATGTCTTAAAATATCCAGTATGAAGCCAGATAGATACATAGTGATTATTACACTCGCAGGTGTGCCATACAACTTATATGAAACCAATGCAAAAATTTGCACAGGTTTCGTATGAGTCGTATGGGACACTTGCGAGTGTAATAATTTCTTTATTATCCAGTAAAAAAATAGGATGGTTACAGCACGGATCTTGGCAGGGATTTCCTCACACTCAGGCTCAGCGCGCAAGAATACGAGATTGGGTAAGCTCGATATGTAGGTCAACAAATGTAGTGCGTTAGATGTATACACTTTATTAGCCGAAAACTAAATGCATAACGACAAATTCACGATAGCATAGAGTTTTATTCTACTATCATTCATAGAAATATTCACAATGACCATCAACCATTGAAACTTATGTGGAATCAAAAACAGTGGTAAGGGTACTAAAACAAGTGGTGAAGTGGGTTTTTTTTTCAATCTGATGTGCATTTCAGTTGTGGGTTGAAGTGGGATCGACATATTTTGTCAGAGGATTCAATACGTTGGATTCTACGACATTTTCTTGCCGGCGAATCAGCTCTAAATGTATTCGAGGGAATGCCAATGTTACGAACACACCTCCATGGAGGGATAAGGCCTGCAAAATGTGTATGAACGAAATCTGAAGAGAGACATTTATTTTATTCAAGCGAAATATGTGATGGTAGGCGAGGCCGTTCCGAGAGCAGTGGCGGCAGATGCAGTGACCGGATGTTCAACAGGTGGTTGAAGCGCTCGGTCAATCACTTCAGCAGTGTTTGTCTGGATTTTGCTGTAGTTGCGATGCTGTGTCTTGGATATTGTCAAGTAATTTGTTCGTAGTAAATCTTATGAATGAAAAAAGCAGTGTAAAACAAAACTCACTCACTCACTCACTCACTCACTCAATTTAAACTTTCACTTTGCACACGGTCAGATTAAGAGGTTTGGTTAAAACATATAAATATATATTTTGACTCCACATTGACTCTACCTTCTGTTTGTTTAGGTCAGTCCGACGTCCCTCTGTCAGATGTGGGAATTCAACAGGCAAGACTTGTGGGTGTCCGTCTTCAAAATGAACGCTTAACACATGTGTTCGCCAGTGACCTTTTACGTGCAGCTCAGACAGCTCAGGCCATTGTTGAGGCCAACAAAGTGTACGTCAACGCCGTCATCAAGGACAAACGACTCCGAGAAAGGGTATGACTATGAGAAAAGTTATTTTGTGGAGAGAAACTTCTGTAAATGATATTGTTCATTTTCAAATCAGTGTTAAATTTTAGAAGAACCCCATCTACCAGTAGTCCTAGATTTTCACAAGTTTAGGGCATGGTGGTTATGTTTTTGTCAGTCTTATTATTTTAGTCAGTTTGCCTTTATGGGTCTAGTATGCATTCAGTAGTTAGAAGAACATAAACTATAAATTTGTACAAGTGACAGCTTGTTTAGTGTTTGTACCAACACTTCAAAGTGACATGTCTTGGAAATGATGACTTGGTTGACACATCTCATCACATCCCAATTGTGTAGATCGATGCTCATGCTGTTGATCACTGGATTGTCTGGTCCAAACTGAACTATTTACTGACTGCTGTCATATGGCTGGTATGTTGCTGAGTCCTGCATTTAGCAACAAACAAATGAACTAACATCTAAACTCACTCAAGATTCATGTGTAAATGTTTGCATCCAGTAAATCCCTCCAAGTCTCCAAGGACCTCACGACCCGTGAAGATCCGGGGTAGAATAGGTCTTCAGCAACCCATGCTTGCCACAAAAGGTGACTATGCTTGTCGTAAGAAGCGACAAACGGGATCAGGTGGTCAGACTCGCTGACTTGGTTGACACATGTCATCAGCTCCCAATTACGCAGATCGATGCTCATGCTGTTGATCACTGGATTATTTACAGACCGCCGCCATATAGCTGGAATGTTGGTGAGTGCGGCGTAAAACTAAACTCACTCACTCAATCACTCCAAGGACCTCACAGAAAAGACTTAAAAAATGTGTCATCCTTCAGAAAATATGAAGCTATATCTGCTTGTCATGTAAAGTCGTTTTGTCTAGGGGATATGATGAGGTTGGGCTCTGTTGGGTTGGGTTTCTTAGGTGGGTGAGTAGTTCGTATGAGCTTTCTTATCTGCCAGTCACCAGCATCATGCCTTCATATGTATTTGGAAAACAAACATTTTGTGTAGGATATGGTCAGAAAAGCCTTATTTTCGCATGCAAGGCGGGATTGAGGCAGTAAGGCTGAGAACGAGTCACACATGCAAAAATAATTGTGATTTTGAGGATCTTATCGAACTTCAAACAAAGTTCTAGTCAAATTATGTACTACTGTAAATCATGAAATTAATGCAAGCATTTTATTAATGTGAAAAATGCATCTGTACTCTTCTCGCATTATTATAATGACGCATTTTAGTCTGACCATGTCTACTTTTGAGAACTTAATAAAAGACAGAAAACATAAATCTCTTGTCATCATTATTGTCTTCAGGTAATATTAATCGACAAATGAGCACTAATTTCCATGACACTAATTGATATCCATTGAACTTCTTCATCGGCAAATTATGTAACAATAGCGGAAGTGTTGACACTACACATTACACTTATACAGGTCACTTCCTCATTACGGGTATGTGGGGCATCAGCCAGACCGGATATTCTCGCGATCTTTGCTTACCTTTGAAATCACGATCATTGCTCACCCTTTCAACAGAAGTCTTACAAGTCAGATTACCTTGTCATAAGACAAGTAGTAGCAAGCACTCACTGGATCAAACTTGGCAGCATAATCAAAGCATCGTCAGCTCATTTCCATTCATTGCTTAACAAGGCAAAAGGAGTCATGAGAGTTTGTTTCTGTGCATTCGTGTCAGATCACTTTGTGACCTTTCCTTCAGGGGTTGTCAGATCCACAGTTAAAGAAGTTTCCTTTCGAAGTGTACCATCTTACACGAATGATTAGTACCTTTTGCAGTTTAAGGTTTCCTAGAGTGATTGTAAACTGGCACTTGATTTGGGCGAAATTCAATGAGTGGCTCCTCCTGTATAGCTTATCATTTGCATGATGGTGAACCACAAGTTCTGTTTTCAAGTGAGTTGCAGTGCTTTGTTAATTTTCATTTCATTTCAGAAATTTGGAGTCGTAGAGGGCAAAACATTCAAGGAATTGGCAGCTGAAGCAAAGAGAAACAACAGCTCGATACCCAACTTTACCCCATACGGTGCTGAAAACATAGAACAGGTAGGGGTCACTAGTGACTGTCTGTTAATTGACCTACAGCCATTTTTATCACCTCAAAGGTGAATTTTTGTGTGTTTTTGGCACCAGGTTTTCCAGGGCTCCAGACAATTTTTCAACATCAGGAGTACATACTCCTTATTTTTTCAATATAGGAGTACTGGAAAACTTAAGAGTACATTTAGAGTACTGAATGGAATTTAATGGTGGCGTGTCAGTAATCTTGTGTTTTGTTTCATATATGCACCACAACATTGCTACTCTTGTGTAAAGAGGTCAATAAACAATAATACAAATTTTTAAACTTATCCTATCTCACGACTTGCACCTCTCTCTCTTCATTCGACCATGAGTGGAAACGAATTAAAACTTTGCTCCAGGCCTACCTTGTCCCTCTCCCGTGCTGTGCGTGCCTTCCTGTCTCAGTCATGCTCACTAGTCCATGACAGCACGAGGCATGTGCAGTCCTCACCCACGTGATCACCTCACATACTCATTCTCTTTCTTGTCGCTCCACTGAGTGGACGTGAAAAATTTTTTCGTCTGAGAATTGCTCAAAATGGTTAAGCCTGTTCAGGCCAGTAAACGGAAGTTTTGCGCCCGTTGTAATAAAGTATTTTCAGCATGGGACCCACACACATCGTGTGTTGATTGTGTGGTTTTTTTGTGACTGGGACACACGCTGTCCTAAGTGTTCAGGTCTGTCTAATGACGCGTTTAAATCTTACAAACGTGCTTGTGCCAGACGTTTGGCAGATAGGGCTAGGACTAATTCTGCGGGGTCTGATCCATCTCCCGCTAAGAAACAATGCTTAGATCGCCCCACCCTCACTGCTCACCGTTCTAAATCGCCCGTCTCTCCTGACGAAGATTTTATGGACTCTTCGTCGGAGTCTATTTATCTGAAACGTTAGAAGGCTTTGAGGGGAGCTTCCCTCACCCAGTTTAAGTTCTCATGAGCGTACCAGGGTGGTAATGACCGATATTTCTTCTACGCCAGACCTGCGATCTACATTATCTCGTAGGTCTGTTTCTTCGGAACGATCACAGACTTCGAGAACTTCTAAGCATTCATCGTCGAAGCGGGGATCGGCGCGGTTGGAACATACCCGCTCTCCTATTTCCACGGTTTCATCTCACCAGAACAATTCACCCACACCAGTTGAGTCACTTTCACTTCAGGTGAATCAGGATATCCCGTCTTGTCAGTCTAGACTCAGTAGCGTTATTTTGCGCACACTGTAACAATATTTACTTCCTCGGATCCCCAATCGTAATGTTCCTGGAGCAAACGTTGTCGGGAATGTGCTCCCTTATTAAGGACGTTTTTAGAGCATGTAGACTTGCTTGCTCCCGATGGCTGGCAGACAGAGCTCGTTACACTTCAACAGTTGATCACCCGACAAACCCCTGCTTTTAACGACCGGTATTAACTGCTCGTCGTCCGCAGATTCCCATGTCGGACGGTGATAATTTTATGGGCGCATCATTAGATGTCTTCTCGTGGTTCCGCCTCATCAAAACGCTCTGTGTTGCCAGTTGACTCACACATCCGATCTACATCGTCAAATCGCCGAACCGATTCGCCACACCGAATCGGTTTGCCATACCAAATGGATTCACCAGACCGAACCGTTTCGCCATACCGAATGGATTCACCACACCCAATCGGTTCGCCATACCGAATGGATTCACCACACCCAATCGGTTCGCCATACCGAATGGATTCACCACACCGAATCGGCTCGCCATACCGAATGGTTTCACCAGACCGAACCGTCAAATTGCCAAACCGATTCACCACACCCAATCGGTTCGCCAGACCAAATGGATTCACCATACCGAACCGTCAAATCGCCGAACCGATTCACCACACCGAATCGGTTTGCCATACCGAATGGATTCTCCAGACCGAACCGTTTCGCCACGCCGTATGTGAATTACGACATCGACTCAGTTTGCCATAATATTAAGACTGTTTTCTTATCGCCGAAACAGTTCACATCATCGATTCAATTCACAGCACCGAAACGATTCACCTCGGCCGGAACATTTCACCTCTCCTCACCGGTTCATATGAGCGTTCTAGATCTCTCCATCAGCTGAGATCATTTAACCGTTTCGGATTACCGAACCGATCCAGATCAGTCACGATTCAGATCACATTGGACTGATTCAGATCACGTCAACTTTCTCGCTCACCACCCTGACCTGATTTACCAGCCGGCTCAAGCTGCTTTCACCAGGTCGAAAGCTCCTCTATCGTCGAACCAGTTCACCTGGCCGCTCAAGATCAATGTACAGAGGTAGTAGCTATGTGCTTCACCATGCCGATTTGATTTACATGTGATGTTAGTAGCCCAGTCATCTAGAGATATCACGCCCGGCACTTGACGGCCTGACGATCCCAGTTCTCAAGAGTCCTCCGTGACTGGGGCTCATCTCATTCCAGATTTAATCTACCATCCGATCTTCACTTTTGATGAATGATTCGGTTCAACGATTCTACCCTTCGGTGTAGATATCAGTTCTGCAACCACTCGATATGGCATAACTAGATACGCTTGCTAGCCAGGAATACTCTACGACGCTCCGATGAGTCTTGTTACTACAGACTACTGGTAACAGCGTGTTTGTGTATCACTGGGTGCAACTGTTGCAGACGGCTCGTCATCTTCAGCTCCCTTTGTTTTACATGATAAGCAAGTTTCTGGACAGATAACAAATGGGTGAAGTTCTTGCGCATGGTACCAGCAATGTTTTGTCAAATAGCCAGCATAGCTCAGCCCGAAATATATGGGTTGCGACTAGCCCGGTTAACCAAAGACCATGTTGTCCGTTTTTTTTGTCACTGTGGTGTAACGCTTGCAAATGGCGGACTACTGTTTGTTTACCGGAATTTTGATGATTAGAGTGACTATGAAGTGCCCTTGCAGAATTCTCTTGGTCCCACGAATCAGATACCAAGTCCAGCCTTTAAATGCAAGTAACAACGAACGCTGCCATTCCCGGTAAGAGTGAATGTGTCAGGATTTTGACAGCCAGTCGAGAGAGACTGCTTATTGAGGGTGACGGACAGAAACACCCGTGAACGGTTTGACTAGTTCAAGCACTGAGTTCAGAGGTCACTGCATTATGCAAGGACTGTCACCAGGCAGCGATCTACTACCTATATCACTCCACCTGACGCACCATTATTTTGTTCGGCCAAAAGAAACGTTCCTGAGGTCACCGATCCTACGAATTTCTACAATTTGTTTATAATGTGAACGTTCCTGTAGATTGACTGACAATCTCCATGCGCCGAACATACTACATTGAGCACTCCGTCAGAACTGACGTAGTTGCTCGACTTATTGAACGTTCTTATATCAGGAGATATCTTTTTGTCAGAGGCAAGAGTGTTTAGACCTCTCATTTCCCTCGACCTGCGATGGCCGTGGGGTAGCCTAGTGGTTAAAGCGTTGACTCGTCACGCCCAAGACCCCGGTTCGATCCCCACATGGGCACAATGTGTTAAGCCCATTTCTGGTGCCCCTTGCCGTGATCTTGCTGGATTATTCCTAAAGGCAGTGTAAAACTAAACTCAGTCAGTCAGTCAGTCAGTCAGTCCCTCGACCTGTGAGACGCCTACCTTCACATCCGGATACATCCAGACTATCGGAAGTATCTTCGATTTACTTTTATGGGGCGTCATTGATACCAATGGAGGATCCTGCTGTATGGGCATATGTGCAGCCCCGTGGCTTTTTACTCAGCTACCCATTCTGATAACAAGCTACCTGCATTGTCGAAGCGAGACAATTGACAACACTATCGACGACTGTGTTCAAGCCCAGCAGGATCCAGTCGTCCTTCCTTTCCACAGACAGTTCATCATCAAGTTGCTCACGCAATTAGGATGGCTGCTAAATTCGGAGCAATCAGGGGTAACACCGACCCGCTGATTTCTTCTTATTGGGACAATATTCAACACGCCAGGTCATGATGTTTGTGCCCCAGGAGAGGTGGGACAAGATTCAGTGCAATGCACCACTAGTGTTGATCCAACCCACACCTTTTCGCCAGTGGCAGAAGTTACTAGGGTGGTTGGCGTTGGCACATGCGCTGACTTACAGGGGCCAGCTGCAGCTTGCCCTCTTCAGATGGTTCTGTGCCCATACATCGGGGACGACAACCCCAGGGAGTTGATTCGTCTTCCCGCACAACTACATTCAGTCTTTCGTTGGTGGCTCAACAAGTGGAATGATTGTGTTGGAGTCTCTAGGGTGCCCTTCATACCGACTCAACACCTATTCGTTGGCCCATCTTGCAAGCGGGGGCGCTCGCTTTCTCCATCAAGTGGCCTAGCAGTGGTCATCAGGAGAAAGGGCCCTTCATCACAACGAATTGGAATTCAGCACTGTCATTCTCGCCTGTTCGGCACTCGGACAACCATCAGCTTCAGCGCAGATGATCACCAGTTGCGATCGTTTCTGCTTTGTGTACAATCTGAATAAAATTCTGAATTTTATTTCTGATTTGTGTCTTCGATTCTTCTGGGACTTGTGAGTTTCCGATTCAATTACCCTTTCACCCTCCACGGGACGGTGTCTGTGGGGGTTGTTTCGAAGCAGGGGCTGGCCCGATACTGGTCGTCAGACCTTGGAAATCGTGGTAATGCGACTGTTTACACTCGCTAAGCTGCATCCTTTCACTTCCATGAAGGTAGTGACTGAACACCACATTGCTCGGGAATCCCGGTCCCTGGAGCACTTGTGTTTAGTAAGTCAATGGGTTCGAACTGACCATCGCAGGTCTCGCTTTTGAGACGCTAGAGGGTCGCCACCTCACTTACTGTCCTCTGCTCCACGGAGTAATTACGTCAGTGAAGTGAGTCATTCCCGCAGTGTTACACTTTGTAGCGTTACCTTAAAGCATCGCAAGAGCGCCGCCGTCTGCGTAAGAGACTGTTTATACCCTTGTCTACTGCTTCCAAGGCGGAAGTCTCTCGCACAACACTCTCATATTGGCTACGAGCTACAATACTACGAGCCTACACTTTTGCCGGTTTGCCACCACCTACGGCAGTCAACCCTCATGAAACCAGGGCATTGGCTTCTACTATGGCATTGCATAGCAACTGCTCGTTAACTGCCATAATGGAGGATTGATTTTGGCGATCTGACACGGTATTTACCTCGGAGATGTGTCAGTGACGGATATTCAAGGCCTTCATCAGTTTGGACCACTCGTCCTTGCCCAGCAGTTATCAGTGGCACAACATCGCAGATAATAAACTTCCTTGTGCTCCGATGCTATATGGATCCCACTGTGCAGTTGATCCCAAGTCGCGATCGTTTCTGCTTGTGTACAATCTGAATAAATCTCTTAAACTTTTTTCTGATTTACGTCTTTGTTCCTTCCGGGATTTAGATTTCTCCTCTCCTTTGTTTGAGACTATAGAGAGTCGCCACCTAACTTACTGTCCTCTGCTCCACGGAGTAATTAAGTCAGTGAAGTGAGTCCTTCTCGAAGTGTTACACTTCGTAGCGTTCATGCTCCTAAGTGCCTATACACATCTATGTGATCTTACTGTGGTAAGTAGTGGAAGTCATAAGATGATGTTGTGGTACTGAACGTTAAAATTGTGAGTTTTACCGATTCAATTACCCTTTCACCCTCCTCGGGACGGTGTCTGTGTGGGTTGTTTTGAAGCAGGGGCTGGCCCGATACTAGTCGTTAGACTTTTATTACGGGGGTACCTTGGAAATCGTGGCAATGCGACTGATTACACTCGCTAAGCTACGTCCTTTCACTTTGTGAAGGTAGTGACTGAACACCACATTGCTCGGGAATCCCTGGAAGCACTTGTGCTTAGTAAGTCAATGGGTTCGCACTAACCCTCGCACGTAGTAACTTGGTAGTTATTGGCCTACCTTGTAGTTGCTTCCTACGGTTGTTTGGGCATAACGCTTAGCTGTTATCGCTTGAACTTCGGGTAATCTATGACCCACCTTCCTACCGTGGGATAAGTGCAAGTCTTGAGATAGGATAAGTTTAAAAATTTGGAAATTTTAACTATAAATTGTATATTTATATACTTATCCTATCTCACGCGATAAAGTCCCTCCCTACCTCCCCACTACATAGATTACCACCGTTTCGGTTTTGATCGAGAATGAGTATGTGAGGTGATCACGTGGGTGAGGACTGCACATGCCTCGTGCTGTCTTCGACTAGTGAGCACGACTGAGACAGGAAGGCACGCACAGCACGGGAGAGGGACAAGGTAGGCCTGGAGCAAAGTTTTAATTCGTTTCCACTCATGGTCGAATGAAGAGAGAGAGGTGCAAGTCGTGAGATAGGATAAGTATATAAATATACAATTCATAGTTAAAATTTCCAATACTTTTTCAAATAAATATGTGTGTAAATGATTCTAAGACCGTACACCATTGCTGTGGTGCGTATGTGCTACGTTTTCTAAATTATTTCCTACCGTATCGAAAATATTTTCTATCCATACATACGCCAATATCTGGAGCCCTGGTTTTCCATTACACAGGCAGTCACTGACATTTACTGATGAGTCTATTTTTACAGTACAGCTTAAGTTGAAGGAATATACACCATATAGAGAAACTAATTTGAAATTTAATACGTAACCATGCGGATGTGTATCCTTTTACATGGATCGATGGTCATGATGTCAATCACTGGATAGTTATTCCTGCATTATAATTTACAGACCATTCTTACATAGATAGCATTTTGCTGACTTGCATGATTCCACACTTTGGTAAAATATGTGAAAGACATTATTGGTGTGCTCTGTCATATTGTGTAATATTATTGAAAGTGATTTTAACCTTTCCATTAGCTTGATATGTGTTCCTCTATTTTCCAGGTTCGTATCCGCGCCAAGTCTTTCTTCCACGACCTTTTAACCTTATTGAAGAACAATGCCCACGAAGATGGCAACTACATCCCTGCATCCATAAAGAGACGAGCAGACCATGGCTCCAGTCACAGCTCAGACCCTGTGCACTGCTTTCAAGCAGTCACAAGACACACCACCCAGGCGAACAATTTAAATCTAGACGTGGGGGACAAAATACTGACTGTGTCAAAACGTCCTCGCCATGACGATCAAGATGTGGTAAATGGCTTAAACCAGGAGTTTTTCCCCTTGGATCTGGCTCAATCAGATAAGATCCTGTCCCATACGGACAAGGTGTTTGACGAGAGTCAGCACCTGGACATGCCTCAGACTGCCATAGCCAGATCCAACTCCAGCAGCTCCTCGGGGTGCTCCAGTCTCCCGGAGAGTGCCGAGTCTCAGGAACAGGCCTCGGAACTCTCCACACCCACAGAGGAAGAACAAAAAGACTTTGATCCCCATGATGTTCAGTCATCGAGTCCTGTTACTCTCGACACTGAAATCAAATCAAATATCCGATCCTCAAGATCTGATGCTTTTGGCTGTCCGAATGTGTCACTGTCACCTCTCCTAGAACACAGGCTATCCAGCATCTCAAGCATCAGTTCTGGAAGGAATAACAGCTTCGATGATGCTGATGGAATTCCACCCAGTATAGCAGATGTGATAGTAGTCAGTCATGGGGGTTTTCTCAAAGAACTTATTCGTCATTTTGTTGAAGACCTTAAGTGCAAAATGCCTGGCGGGAAAGGATATGCCTTGCGTGTTGGTCCGAATGCAAGTGTATCTAAATTCACAATAACTATTGATGACATTACGGACAATCCAATCATTACATGTTTATTAATTCATGACAAAGAGCACCTGCTTCCGTTAGATATTTCTCAAGGCCCAGGAACATTTTAGACAACATAAATTCAAAGGGCATTTTTTAAAGGAAAAATTCATGTTTGTATAGTATACAAACGTTTAAGTTTTTTTCTTTTTCTAAAATACAAACAAAAAATAATCTTTGTAATCAAACATGATAATCTTTGATATATAAGTATTTTGATGAAATGCTTACTTGTGGAAATGTATCACATCTATGTTCTGCTTTGTTATGGTTCAAATCAGGTATTTCATACAAAAGCAGCAATTTGATTTCATCAAATTATCATGCTTCTGTATGCTTGATCAAGACCCAGTAGTGAACCTATTTAATTTTTTTGTATATTTGCTAATTGATGGACTCCATTTGAAAAGAAAAAATAAAGAAAAACTGTGTCCTTGCATACACTTGTCTTGTACTATCATGAGATCAAGATCTGGTTTTCTTGAATTGTACATTTATGTTGGGTTTTTAAATAAACATGGAAAACACTGCATAATTTCCTTGGATTTGTTTGTGTTGATGGTTTCTGTTTTAAAATCTGTACCTCACCATTAATTATCAAACATTTTAGCTTAGGGACCATTCATAATTTATGGCTGGGGGGTGATGATGATTTTAAGGGGGTAACCCATTATGTTCTGGGGAGGTTGGGGGAGTCATCAATTTTGTACACATGTACAAGGTGCTGGGTCAGCAATTTTGTACATGACATGTAGGGGGGTGGGGGCATCACTTTGTACATACAATTTTCGGGAGGGTCATTCACATTGTACATGCTTCTCCATAAAAATCATCACCACCCCACCAAGCCATAATTTATGAGAGGTTCTTACCATAATTTTTGTGTCAAGAATGCATGTGTCATAGCATGCCCACTGTTATTTTTCACATCTCTGAAACTAAGAACTAACAAGGCTTATAATAAGAACCCTTCAATGAAGTTAAGATGATTGAAACTCATCAAACTTAAACACAAGTTTTCGACAGTTGTAGCAATGGGATGGCTTGTGCAATGGCTGCCAGGCAGTGTTTCTTAAAACTGCCATGCTTGGCAATTTGATACTCAAACATGAAAGTTGATCTGCAGTCAGTTTAAGAAGAATAAATACCATGATTTGGGATTTGGCATATTTTGAATGTATTCCATTTGTGGTCTGTTTCAGTTTCACTCAGGTCATAGTAACAAGGAATTGTGTGATTGACGTTGAATAAATTGAGAATATAGCCTATTTCTGAAACTTGTATGAAAGGATATGTCTTGACGGTTTGGGTAAATTGAGAATATAGCCTGTTTCTGAAACTTGTATGAAGTGATATGTCTTGATGGTTTGGGTAAATTGAGAATATAGCCTATTTCTGAAACTTGTATGAAAGGATATGTCTTGGGTTTGGGTAAATTGAGAATATAGCCTGTTTCTGAAACTTGTATGAAAGGATATGTCTTGACAGGTTTGGGTAAATCCTCATTTTTGTTTGTTTGTTTGCAATGCCAAACTCAGCAATATTCCAGCTATATGGGCGGTATGGATATAATTAGAGTCTGGACCAGACAATCTAGTGATCAACAGCATGAGCATCGATCTACGCATTTGGGATACGATGTGTCAACCAAGTCAGTGAGCCTGACCACCCCTCTTACAACAAGCATGGGTTGCAGAAGTCCAGTTCTAATTTGGATTAAATATCCTCATGAATAATCCACCTGATTGCTCTCCTTTGAAATTTCTGCAGGAAAATCTAATGCTGCACTAATCACATGTCTTGGCCTCAGTGAACTATTGGAGGAAAAGGTTTCCTTTAATTTGGTCATGGTGCCTTTTGCTCCCAGGTCAAAGAGAGGCAGAATCCAGTAGTTGTCTCCACTATACCCAAAGTTATCTCCCTTACTTTGTGGTGTTGAAAGTCCTTGTATGCCCAGTAAATTGAATCATAGGCCATATTTTATGGTCTCCGGTTAAATGTATTGTCCAACTGATGTTGCAAGTTTTGGCTTTTTTATTTATTTATATTGTCTTTGAGAAATAATGGAACAGAATCGGTCGGCAATTCAGGGTTTTATGTTTTGAACATTGTTTTGAAAAAAGCTGATATATTTCTACAACAAAAGTTGAGTTTCAAAGGAGAACAAGGGGCACAGCCGTCTGAGACACCGCATCTATTTTTAACAGCACCATTCTTAACTACATAATGTTTGGCCATTTGTTAGGACAAATTCGTTGACAAGGCATATAAATGCTCAAAGGAGACCTGAGCGACACGTCCTGAAAGAGGGTACCCGTGAAGACCCGGGTTAGAATTGATCTTCAGTAACCCATGTTTGTTGTAAGAGGCGACTAATGGGATGGGGTGGTCAGGCTCGCTGACTTGGTTGACACATGTCATCATGTCCCAATTGCGTAGATCGATGCTCATGCTGTCGATCAATAGATTGTCTGGTCCAGACTCGATTATTTACTGATTGCCGCCATATAGCTGGAATATTGCTGAATGCGGTATAAAACTTAACTCACTTCCCCTGAAAGAAGGGTGGTGTAAACACTCAATTTACAATGTCAATATCGGACGTGACCAGCATTTGCGTTGATACAGGCAAGTCAGCCGCGGCGAATTCAAGACGAGAGATGTTTGCAATCAGTGTCGAAGGCGCTATTCGATGTCCCAGTGAGTGAGTGAATAAGTTGGGGTTTACGCCGCTTTTAGCAATATTCCAGCAATATCACGGCGGGGGAACACCCGAAATGGGCATCAAACATTGTACCCATGTGGGGAATCGAACCCAGGCATTAGGCGTGACGGGCGAACGCTTTAACCACAAAACTACCCAACCGCCCTCATCCCAGACCGTTCAGCACATCAAAAAGTCTGTTACAGCACATGCACCATTTGGATGGGGATTTACCTGTTGCACGTGACGTCCCTTAATTTGACGAAAGGGTAGAGCTTCATCTATGTGTCGTCCGGGTACCCGGTAGCTCGCTGTATTCCAATCGCCAATAACATCGTCAAGTTGTGTTTTTTCCCATTAGTGGTGATGCAACCCAATGTCATTACATCCCAAACTAACTAGTTCCGTTAATGCACCAACCGAATATGGTTGTCGTGTTGACGTTACGTCACAAGTGGACCAACGCCCCGTGACAAGTCATGAGTGTTGTCCTGCTGTTCATTACGCCTCAGGAGAGATGGTACTAAGTTTCGATGAACATTAAAATATCTGGAAACTTGGTTTTGCGTCATTACCTTTAACAAAAGCCCCTCAACGTGCAGACATGCAAACCATGGCTTTGTATAGCTATTTATGCTTTACAGCAATTGTTTTTATGAGACCTGATGCGCCTGATACTTGAACAATCAGTGTTTTGTGATCACTTGAAACCCCATGTGTGTGCGTATCGTGCTCCCAACAAACAAACATCCAAACTGTAGGAGGGGCGACAGGGTAGCCTAGTGGTGAGGGCCTTGAGCTTCAGCTCGTTACGTCGAAGATCCGGGTTCGATTCTCCACATGGGTACAATGTGTGAAGCCCATTTCTGGTGTCCCCCGCCGGGATATTGCTGGAATATTGCTAAAAGCGGCGTAAAACCATACTCGCTCAATCCAAACTGTAGGCATGCATATGCAGTCACGACCTTAAAGTCGAGGAGATAAAGTCCATGAGCCAGATGAGATTTCACTACCAAACCGAGGGGCAAACAGCAACTATGATTTTCATATAGCTTAAGGTATGTAGTTTATGGAATCACGTGATGACACCCCATTTCCCAGCTAAATGGGTTTTGGGCGGCCATTTTTAAAGATGGCCGCCATTTTCTTGAATCCGACCATCTGTGTAAAAATCTATGCTACAGCTAAAACTATAAGCATTAGACATATAAATGTTGGGTGAAATATGTTCAGTATTCAATTTCCCACATTTTGATGTGTAATCTGTGAGGGTTCGGCATGATTATCTTTTTTTTAAATTGGGAAAAATGTATGAAAACATACGGTTTTGCCCTAAATATGCAGATAATTTGTTAATTTCTGGGAAAATAATGATAACAGAGAGGAGAACTTGGTTCCATTTGATATTTAAATCTAAGTTAAGATAGACTTTTAATCAGGTTTATAACGCAGGTCCCATTTTTCTCTAAATGGCGTCCTTTCAGTCAAATTTGGCCATTACCCTCTGAAAACAATGACCCAGGTCAACCAATAAGCTTCAGTATTGAATTTCACACATTTTTATATCTAATTGCAAGGATTTGTACATCATTGTATATTTTGATTTTGAAAAAAATGTTACAAAAATAGACATACTAATAACTTAGACATACACAATTTATTTCTGTACATTACATTCAAACATAATGTTTAGAGAGATGAATAGAGAAACATTATTATGGTTCTGTCTTAAAGTTTAAATGGTTTTCAATTGATTGTGCTTCCTTCCAAATACCTTTCTCTAAATACCAAATCGTCACAAAATCACAAAGTGGTATCAGTCAATGAGATGTTGATATGAATATATTGAATTACTTCATGACTCTTGAGGTTTACAATGTAATAAGCCTTACACATTAATTTTAAGGATTATTTGCTGATTCTTATCAGTGGTTACTGACTATAATCATCATCATCATCATCATGGTTGTCATTACAATTGGACATATTGGAGCAGTCTACCAACATGCATGCTGCTGAACACTTCATGCCATTCAAAAAATAATCCGAAGGTCGACAGCTTCTTGAACATTTGCATGACATGAGTTCCAAAACAATTTCTGGGGCTGGAGGCCCTGTCATCCACTTCAGGAGTAAATTCCCACTGGTATCTTTCTCCCAGCCATGTCCATCTGTGGAATGTGGAAAGCTTGTATTCCCCTCGAGGCAGGTTCTCCAAATGGCTGCTTGATAGTGTGAATGGAGGGTGTGTTGGAGGACAGCATCAACACAAGGTGGCAACTGTCCTGATTCAACATCACCTTCTCTACAATGAAACGTGAGATAGCGAAGATCTTTGACTCTATTTACTTTGGTGTTTCTAAAATACAGCTGGCATGTGAAAGCTTGAACTTCATCAAAGTTTCCATTGTCAGATTCCAGGTGCTTCCAAGTTCCACAAATACGTTCCTAAACCTTTGATACTGGAGAATCATTTTCAAAGCCTTGAGCTTTCTTTATACAGGCCGAGCACTTACTGGGTCACAACCAGTCCATGCATGCAATCCAACTAGAGCACAACACACCTCAACCCCTAGAGCAGGAGCAAGTTTGCTTACATCCACCAGTCTGATACGAGCTCTGGTTCCACGTTTGATGAAGACTTTGCTGCTGCTGATTGTTGCCAGACTGAGAAATATGATCAAGCATCAGTATCATCCACTACACACAAAAAGAGTGGAATTGTCTTCAGCGGCATGTTTAGTATCCAAAGCTAATCGAGTATCAGCTTCCTCATGGCTGCATTCAAGACCTTCGACAACTTGGTGCTCATCTTTTGTCAGCTTGATGCAGTGATTGCTAGAGGTGACAAACAATGATTCTGGTTTCATTTGAGTGAACAAAACTCCTTTTGAGCCGCGAATAATGCATTCTGTAGACCTAATTCTTTTGTCTCTAAAAACATCAAACACAACATCTATTCATTGACATGTACAGTCTTCACCAGCACGCAGCATGTGTGACAGAGCAGCATCCGAGTGCCCAACAACAGTATGGTTGTCGCCATGAAGCTTCTGGAGGATTGCCATGGCATCAAGAAGCACAGCTCTTTGTTTTGGAGTGGTTTCAGCTGAAGATACTTTGCTTTCAAGATGGCTTGCTAGCATGGCTTTGTTGGTCTTTTAAGTGTTCCATCGCCATTCGCCAATGACCATGGTAACGGTCCTAAAGGATGACAGAGGAATTTTCTCATGTCCAATTTTCGGTCTTGGGCAATGAGACCCATATTTCCAAATAATCGCTTGTCTGCTTTCCACACAATGTGTTTGTCAGGAACTTTTGGTGATTTCTTGTTCATGTCAGTGAATGTTTTCAAGCTGAGTTTC
Source organism: Haliotis rubra (assembly GCF_003918875.1). Classification (NCBI taxonomy): domain Eukaryota; kingdom Metazoa; phylum Mollusca; class Gastropoda; order Lepetellida; family Haliotidae; genus Haliotis; species Haliotis rubra. The sequence goes on along the minus strand of NW_025767212.1, from coordinate 588,303 downwards.
TTCATTGTGTCATAAACTCTTCTCCCTTCTCTAGTTTATTCTGGAATTTATGGTATGTGTTTAGTCCTTTCTGGTGTGCAGTCAAAAGATCCAATGATACTTGACATGTAGCTGCAGTCCCTGATGATATACAAATCAGTTCTATATGATTTCCAACAAATGGATTGGTCCAAATACTAGAGAGAATGTCAACAAGTGTTTGGACATCACATTTGTCCTCCTGTGTCCATGTTTTCTCCAGGTCAGCATGGCACAGCGATTTGAAAGACACTTGATGATGAATGAAGTTGCCGCAGGGCTGTAGCTCTGTGCTCTGCTGTCATGTAGTATCGAAACACAGTTCCTGGTTTCATGCCGAAGCCTTGAGTTCCACCGGCCATTTGTGTATCTTTGTTGACTGTTTCCTCTGTGGCTTGGTCAATGGCAATTTGTCCTAAAGGATTTGTATCGCTAAGCTGAACTGAAAATCCTTTGTTATGAAAATGGTTGTGCAATTCTGGAGGTGTTTATTGGAGCTAAGTCATCTGTCCATTGTAAACAGGAAGTTATCTTGCATAGTTTGTCATAGTTTGTGGCAAAGCACCAAGGTATCAAGTCACGAATACCAGCGAGGTGGAGGTAACAATTGCCTTCTCTATCTGCACATATGAGCCAAAGCAAAATTTCCACCAAATCGAAATAGGTCATCAAAAAGCTGCTAGGTGTCACCTTGCAGGGCGCAAAACAATTTGCAGATTTCCACCCGGGAACTGCTCTCAAGGATATCTCTTCGGGTTTCGTGACTTATACATTGATGGAGCTCACCCATCTTATCAAAGACAAGGTCAAGTTGTTGGATATCTGGATATATTTGCTGAAGCAATTTCACAAATTCCAGCCAAATCGATCTCATCATATCTCATCATTGCTTCATAAGTAAGTTTGTGAAGACATCTTCACATCAGCTCGGTTGTAGTGCTTGCCTTCCAATACTTTCTTGATCGATCCTTCAGAAACTATTTCTGACTCTACGGCAAGGTCCTTAAGTCCAGCATCACCAAACATCTTCCCAATAATTGACATCAAATTGCAAAGTGTGTGGAAGTTGCCCATCATTAGCACAGCCTTTCTGAAGCGTCCATTGTCTCTCCATACTATCTCAGTAGCCTTTGCAAATAGAGCTTGATCCAAAACCACTGCAAGTTTCTGCAACTCAAGCGAAATCTGAATAGCAATGGACTGTCGAAGAATCTCCTGCTCTGTCGACATTTCTGTTGCTGGGGCATTGATTGTAGGTAAAAAGCCTAAATTGTCAGCTGTCACATCAGGATCCTCTCAGGACAGTATACTGAAGCCAGTCCATTGCTTTACTACCTGATCAGACGGTTCAAGGTTTCTATTAAGGATCCATAGCAGATTGTGCTGTTGCGGTTGAGTCATGGAGAGTTTGAGAAAGATTGGAATCAGATTTCACGAGAGGGGGTCACTTCTTTTTTCCCAAACAGTGTAGATGGGTAGAAGCTTGTTAGAAGGCTCAATACTACACCTTTTCACTCTCTTGTTGAATGACTGGTACAGGTCTTGGAGGTGTGCATGACACAGATGGTGGCTGGACAATTATCGCATTCACACGATGTGTTGTTCCTGCTCCAAATAGAACTTCTTCTTGTCTATGAATGTTGTCAAAAGCCCAAACAGTCAACTTACTGGAGTTTATTTTATGCTTAATCAATTTCTTCAAAAGCTGAATAGGAACAGGAATGTCCAAATTGATTCATAATCTTTATTAATTCAATATTGCTCGTGAGAGTTTTGATAGTCCCAGGAAGTAGAATGTGTTTTGCTGTCAACTGCTTTCCCACACTGACACCTATGATGATATCTGGAGCAATAGACCAGGAAAATAACAAACTATCTGCATTTTAGGGGGAAATCGTATTTTTTCATACACCTTCCCCAATTTTTAAAAAATAATCATGCTGAACCACACAAACTACTTATAAAAAAATTCAATACTGAACACACTTTATCCTACCTTCAAGCTTACAATTTGAGCTGGGTCATTGTTTTCAGAGGGTGATGGTCAATGTTAAATTTACTGAAAAGACGCCACTTCGTGAAAAATGGGATCTGCTTTATGAACCTGATTAAAATTCTATTTTAATTTTGATTTAAATATCAAATGGAACCAAATGTAGACTTAGAGACATAGGCTTTCTAAATTATGTAAGTTTTCCTCTCTGTTATCATTATTTTCCCAGAAATTAACAAATTATCTGCAAGTTTAGGGGAAAATCGTATTTTTTCATACATTTTTCCCAATTTAAAAAAGATAATCATGCCGAACCCTCACAGATTACATATCAAAATGTGGGAAATTGAATACTGAACATATTTCACCCAACATTTATATGTCTAATTCTTACAGTTTTAGCTGTAGCACAGTTTTATTAGACAGATGGTCGGTTTCAAGAAATGGCCGCCCAAAACCCATTTAGCTGGGCATGTGGGTGTCCATCACGTGATTCCATAAACTACATACCTTAAGCTATGTGAAAATCATAGTTTCTGTTTGCCCCTCAATTTGGTAGTCAACTCCATATTTTCAAGGTCTGGCTCAAGGACGAATACCTTCATAAATATGTTGTAACATGCATTAGGTAAGTTCGGTGTGAATTTACTTTTACTGAATTTTATATAACATACTGACGTCTTTGAGAGGCATTTGGGAATTGGGGGACTAAGGAAGGATAGGTTACTTGGACGAACAACATTTTTATAACAAAAAGTCATCCATATATTTTCAATCTTTCTTCATAAAACACCATTAATGACTTTCTTCCGGTGGGATGTATTTTCTAGGCTCAAGTCCTGACCCTGACTTGTGGCTCTTGCCCAGAAACTCTGTTGTCTGGAGTCAAGAGGGTATCCAAGAGTCAAGACATGACCCTGACTTGTGTCTCTTGCCCAGAAACTCTGTAGTCTGGAGTCAAGAGGGTATCTAAGAGTCAAGATATGACCCTGACTTGTGTCTCTTGCCCAGAAACTCTGTTGTCTGGAGTCAAGAGGGTATCTAAGAGTCAAGATATGACCCTGACTTGTGACTCTTGTCCAGAAGCTCTGTAGTCCGGAGTCATGAGGGTATCCAAGAGTCAATACATGACCCTGACTTTTGTCTCTTGCCCAGAAACTCTAGATTCATGAGGGCATCCCGCATCAAAAGCAGTATCTATCTAGAGGATTTCTTCCAGAAACTACAGCGGTATACCAGCGTACTTTGAAAACGACTATGTGATTGAGATCAAAACTCAAACTTCTTTGAAC